>NW_020884872.1:18672433-18863516 GCF_003945725.1 Corapipo altera
CACAAACAAAACCACAAACAAAACCACAAACAAAACCACAAACAAAAACACAAACAAAAACACAAACAAAAACACAAACAAAAACACAAACAAAAACACAAACAAACAAAAAACCCACAAAACAACAACAAAAAAAAACCTACAACAGGGCCTAGTACTCAGAATCTACAAGCACAGCTTCTGGTCTCTTAGATTTTAAGATAGATCTAGGAGAGAACCTTTCACATCAGTAGGACAGGACATCTAAAGACCATATGTATCTTAAGAGAACAAAACTGAGCAGAGGGCTACAACATAGGCTGTAAAGTGAGAGACTGAATGTAAGGATCCACACCCTCACTTTTATAAGCAGGAAGAACCCAAAAGCCCAAACATTTGTGCAGGTATTAAGTCAGTCTACCTGACTAGAGATTCCCAGTTATGGAAAGATAAGCACAAATTATGAGAATGCAAGATTTATCCACCCCAATGAGAAAGAACTATGTAATAGGTTCCTCCTCAGTTAGAAACTCACCCTCGGGTTTAGCATAATCACAGGGAAAAGCCACATATGAGTGTTCTCTGAAAAGAAGAGCATGCAGGGCTGTGGGGGGTTTTTTGTTGTTATTTTTAAGCTCATTCCAAGGGGTACAGAAAGGATATGGCTATTCACATCCAGTTTTAGTGACATAAATTTAAACTCAAGAATAATGGATAGCAATGCTAAACTTAAGCAGAAAAGTAAAGATTCAGGTATGACAAATTTACCTACCACATACCACAAATTATCATGATTGTCAAGGACTGGTCCGAATCTTCCTGGTATCCTCCTGTTTGTTGTATCAGGTTAACTCTCCACTAATTATACTTTTAACAGCTACAATGACATAGTGCAGATGTGTACTTTCTTACCCCATATTGCAGCCCTATTTCTTGGAGTCTTCTGATGACAAATGGCTTCACGAGCTCAGAACTTCTCTCACAGAAGTAACTGTGTGACAGAAATGTCCACCCTACCCTTACCAGTATTGCCACAGCTTACAGACTGATGGCCACTCAAGCAGACATTTTATTTGCTCCCCAGTGTTATCTGGCAAAACTACAAACAGTAGCAGGCACACAGGAGGTACACACACCAACTCTGGAGGGTCACTACCCCCCTCAGTCACATTCAGGTGATATCCAGACAGCCATCTTTCCATATGAAAGTTTTACATCCTGCTGTGGGAGCCCTGAAATAGAACTGACCTCTACAGATATCACAAAAACAGTCATACCCAATAAAAAGATTTTCTAACTAAAAATATATTCCATGAATACAGCCTTAAACTCTTTATAACCTCTGTTCACTGTTCTGACCTATTGTTTCATAGTTCATCTGTCCAGTACTGACTAGAAACTGGACACTGTGCCTTGTACTCAGATTTACCTTGATCAGAAAACACTCTTTTTCATGTTTTCATGTTTTCTTTACTCCATTGTCTGTACCTATGCCCAAGAATCACCACGCCTTACCTGTCCTCATTCTACACTTTCCCCAAGCAGTTGCTAAAAGCAATACCAGGCAAGACAGACTTCTGACCCAAGCTAATCTGGCAATTTTTATGTGCACCTTATCTATCCCACTAATCCTCCCTCCCAAACTACAGACACTACCACACCATACATGCTTATGCAGATAAAACTATAGAAATATTCACTTGGCTTGTACAGCTCTGCATCAGATACTGATCCATTAAACAAGGCTTGTCAATCATTCTCTACACTTGGAAACTCATTACCATAAAAGGTGATTGTTTCTTTGGGTTTTTTTCTTCCAGAGAATGACACCATAAGATTTATACCAAAACATTTGTTCCAGACTATTACCAGACTGGTGAATTTCCAAAGGGGGGTGGGAAAGAGGCTATGTCAAGGAAAGTGTGATCAGTATTTCTACACAGTATTTTTGTTTTCAATGTCAGATAGGTATCTCCAATCTTTCAAAATCAACAGAAACTTTATCATGAAGCATCTGTATTTTTATGCATAGTACACAACGTGACAGACCTACAAAGGCAAGGAAAGGACAGGATTACCAGAGACCACATTTGTCATAAAACCAGTCTGGCATTCTCTTCCATTTCTGCATATAATCCTTTTCCAGATTATGCCCCTACTCCCCACTTACCTAGCATATATGGGCAACTGTTGAAGTAGTTGTAGAAGTGAGAGCCTCTAAAAGACCCTACACACACAACCATCACATAAAAAAAACCCCCGTGCACAGATAATTAAAACATAATTTCTTTATGTATGCTATGTAAAATTTTATATCCAGTAGCCACCTTCTAAGAGTTAATACCCCATTTTAAGATTATTCAAGATAAAGTCTCTTATACATTAAATGTTAGAAACAAAATTTAAATTCTCACCAGATCTATTAAAATTATACTATGACTTTAGGAAGCATCCTTCCAGTAGTCATTCATAACAGAGCTTACCTATGCCACTGCCTGCAGAATCAAGGCTGCGGATTAAAACTGCAATGGCAGACTTGCAACCTAAAATGAGGAGACCTGAATGCACAACAAAATTTTAAAAGAGACTGAATATTATAAAAAAGTTCAGAACTAGCCATGTTCAAAACAACTTTCTCTAAGTAATCTGCCTGTAAGATCACCATCTCAGTTAAATACTATTTACCATCTCACTCCTTTCTTTCAGAAAAGCCTTCCTTCTAACAGCAAACAAAGAACTGGTATTTTCGGGCAAACTAGTTTTCCAACTCAAATGCACAGAGGGATTAAAAATGGGGTTTATACTGGAACCTATCTGCTTCATGAAGCTCTCATAAAATTGGAACAGATACCTGACTGTTACCTAGGAAACAGCAAGTAAAGTCAAGTTCTGTGTAAACTATTAGGTCTTTTAACAACTGGAAAATTAGAAACAAAAAGAGTAGTTTGGTGCAGAAATTATTTACTGCAATCTACAAGATAAACACAGTCCCTAAGTACTTAATATCTTTGAATCATGCTGATTCAAATTCAGATATGAGCCTTGAAACTTGCAATTTCATTTCAGAAGGAACTTCCAGCTTCTTCTGGAGAATTGCTATGGTCTGCCTTTACTTAAATAGAAATCTCAGCATTGGTAAGAGCTGTGTCTTCAAGTATGCAGAAAGCTACAGATTTCATACACACCTACAAAGACCAAGCTTACAATATATCTATCTAAACACTGCCATGCACCTGACTTAACATTTTCCAGTGGCACATCCCTTTCTCTTCCTTTGATTCTAGCTCAAGTGTGACATGAAGACCTGAGAGCTTTTCTAAAACATTGTTTCCAAACAAATAGAGAAGGTCACGCAATTCAATCACCTGGAAATAAATATCATACTACATGACCTGTTCCTTATCTATGTGAGCATATTTTCCCTCTCCTCAAAGTTTCCACTGTAGTTACTGCTGCTGCAGCTCTAGCGGTGCCAGTAATACGACCCAAAGAAAGTCGAGCGGGCTGCTAGTGTTGTCGCTGTCACATGGTGTAAAATTGCTGTGAGCAGGATGAGACAATGATGTGCTTGAATGACAGCAGCTGTTCTGTGCTGGCATCGCCACAAGCAGAGCTGTAATCACAGTCAGGTGCAATGGTGGGAATTTTGGGGGATAAAGGCAACGCCTGCACCTGTGGCACTCTGTAACTTCCAGCCATGCAATATTTGTTTTTTTAAAGACCATCTATCATTTTGACAAGCTCCCTACCTGACTGTCACCAGAGCAAGCCACCTTTTGCGGATTTGTTTCCTTAGCAAGGCCTTTCCCCCTTTTGTACAACATCACATTTCAGTCTCATATATACTTCATAAACAGAAAAGCATATGGTAACTATGGTGTAGGAACCACTGAATCATAAGAATTTGAAACACTTCTAGTTACAGTGATCAAAGCTAAATCCTTTAGGAAGATTATCCACACCAGAACCCTGAAAAAACCCTGTGACTCGAGAACTTTCATACTGCATCTTTGAGATGTGTAACTGCGAAGAGCTACCTCCAGTTATGCTTAACTATGGTGGGAACATTTTAACAGGGGCTGTTTTGCCTCTTGGTCTATCTATGCAGCTCCGGGCCTGGCAACTGGCTGCGAATGCAACAGTCCATAGTGTGAGACCACAACTCCGAGGCCAGTCAAGGGAAGGTTTATTCGGAAAACGAAGAAATGGAGAAAAACAATACAAATCAACCACTCATTTAAACAACGAGAAGTACGTGCCTTACAAGCAAGGAAAAAGAGACGCCAAATCCACTCGCGCCCCTGCACCCATCGCCGTGTGAAACTCGCGACGATGTCACCACTTCTCCCAAAATACCGCTCCAGGGACCTGGCGTGCCCGCAGCGGCGCGTACCGCGGGAGCGGAGCGGAGGGGCAGGGCGAGCGCGGCGGCGGCGCGGCCCGGCCCGGCCAGGCGGTGCCCGCTCCGCTCCCTCGGAACTTCGCCCCCCGCTCCGGCACGCGAACGACACCCGCACCGCGACCGCGGAGGCGCCGCGACCACCACCCCCCCCCAAACACCAACACACCCCTGAAACATCACCACCGCCGCGCCCCGGTTCCGGCTCCTGCCGTCCCTTTGGCATTTTCAGAAGCGCTCTGGCCGGCGCTTCACGCCGGCGTCTCACGGCGGGCACCGCTCTCGCCCAACTGCGGCCGCACCGCGGGACGCGTTCCTTGTACCTTCAGAAGGGAGAGGGCGACGACCCATCCCGCACGGCGACACCGGCACGGCCCGGGCAGGTGCCAGGGGCAGCGAGCACCCAGCGCCCCACCCCACTCCCGAGACCCTCGCCCCGCTACCAGGGAAGTTGGGAGCGGCGCGGGCGCTCCCCACGCCGGGCAGCCCCCCAGCCCTCCCCGCCCCCGCCGGGCAGGGGCAGCGCCCGCAGCCGCGGGACGCCCCCTGTTCGCGGAGCAGCAGCAGCGGCTGCAAACACCTACCCGGAGAGCTTCCCAATCTTCACAAAGCTAAACACATCCATCCATGCGGCCGGCCAGCTCTGCCCGTCACACTCACTCACTCCAGCAGCAGAGGCGGCGGTGGCAGCAGCTCCATGTCGGGAGAAGGTTGCGTCCAGCGGCAGCAACAGCCCTTGCAAAAAAAGCAGGAGCCGGCGGAGACAGCGGCTGCTACCCCCCTCCGGCGGGGAGCTGGGCGTGCAGCATTTTGCAGGACCAGCGCTCGCAGGATCTGCGCGCAGCCCTCCCCCTCCGCCCTCCCCCTCGCCCCGCTCCCCGCCTGCCGAGCGCTCTCCCGGGGTAACTCCGGGATCGGAGCGGGCGCTGGAGCTGCCCGGCAGGAGCGCTGCCCGCAGCCCGGGCTGTGCACCGGGAGGCTGAGGAGGAGGCGGCAGCGCTCCGCCGCCTCTCTGCAGCACCCTCAAAGGAGGGTGGCGTCGCAGGGTGCCGAGGAAGGCGGAGGGTGTATCGGGGGAGTTTCTCCCTTCGCCGGCGCTGTCTCCCCTCCGGAGGGGGAGCGGAGGGCGCGGACGGCGGCTCGGGCAGCGCCTCTCGCCAGCACCTGCCCGAGGCGGCCCTACGGCCGAGCCCAGGGCTCCCAGCAAGGCCTCCCGGGGCCGCGGCGCCAGGGAAGGAGGGCGAGGGGTCGGAGAGTGAGGGGCGCGCCTGGGCTCACCCGGGGCAGGGACAGGCACGCTGAGCGAGAGGAGGACAGTCCTGGTGAGTACGAGGCAGCTCATCCCCAGCTGGGGAGCAGCACCCTGGGCCTTATAAAGCAAGAACTTGGAAAAGCAGAGAACCCTCTTCTCATCGGCAATCACACCGCTCCATGCCTTTGGCCTTTTGGCCTTCAGCCCTCGTACTGGGTGCTCATCAATGCTGGACCGAGAATAGGCACCGGGGCTGAAATCCGCTGCCTGGCTGCTTGTCACCATCCTGTGACCTCTCCACCCTGGCAGAAAAGATTGCAGGAATGGAGTCCTCATTGTGATAGGAACATGACAAGGATGGTTTGTGACAACATAGTTAAAATCAAGCATTATTCATACCACATCTTACAGAAAAATGGGACATCCATGTGTCCTGACATGAGAACAGTACAGACACACTGCCTTACACTTCTGCCGGGCATCAGGCTTTAAATGAAGCACTGGAGTTTAGCTCTGTAAGCTTCCTGTGAGAGAGCGGAACAGGTGAAATTCAAATTCATCTTAACACAAGCTCTACACTGTAATACAGTATTTCTCAGCATGGGAATGGATTTTTCTCCAGTGTTTCTATTTGTGTGTTTGTTCTCTGAATAGATTGATATGCTCTTTACTTCCTGCCTTCACAGAGTTTTGGTCTCTTCTGCAGGTTTGCACCTGCACTCTCCCACCAACCAGGAACTTCAAAAATAACAGTGGAGCCCAACATGTAGACTCCAGCAGCCAGATGAAAACAATGCA
Source organism: Corapipo altera (assembly GCF_003945725.1). NCBI lineage: Eukaryota > Metazoa > Chordata > Aves > Passeriformes > Pipridae > Corapipo > Corapipo altera. The sequence continues at coordinate 18,678,862 of NW_020884872.1, forward strand.
CTTTTTTAATATTAAGACTTGTATTGATAAGAGAACAAAAAGAACAGTGAGTACAAACACTCACTGTGAATTGGGTTTCAAGCTATTCTTTAAAACAATAACAACAAAGAATGATTGATCATTTATTTATACTGGGAGAACATTGAACTGCCAGCTAAAAAGCACTTGCTGGCCTACCATGGATGTAAATGGCTTGGGCATATTCTGAGATGCCATACGAAATATTTTGTGCTAGTGCATCAAAATATTTATGTGGTACTTACATGTAACTATATTTATTTATTGTTTTACCAGACTTTTTTAAAACTGCAGAACCTGTGCCTGTCATTCATGCTGCTCTATTGATTGGTAAAAGCTACAAAGATAACACAGTTTCAGCTGGTTAGAAACTGATTTATTTATAAATCTGTCATTATTTATTTATAGACTGAGGAGATAGGCCAAGATCCTACAAAGCTAACTGAAGCTCATGAAATGATACACCATATATAAAATTAAGCACATATGTTCTGTATCAAACAAGGTTCTCGTCCTGAGCACTTCATGCTCCAAGGCTTCTCGCTTAAAGGTGCCCTAAAGTGTAGTGGTGAGAGCCAGAGAAAGGGAGTTCTAAAGGGTCACTGGAATTTCTGTGTTTCAGGGTCTTTCAGTGGAAAGGCAATTGTGACCCTAGGATATACTGACTGAGGTATTTCCAGTAGAGATATGCAGGAATGCAGAAATCGTAAGATCTGATCAGAAATACCATACTCAGCTTATTCAAAAAGTACATTTGAGAAAAATGAGAGCAGGTGCAAGTGTTAAAGGTAATGAAGAGCCAGTGTTATGGGGGGAAAGAGTTTTGCCCGGTAAAAACAAAGACTGAGGTAAAAAAGACTTGTTTATAAACATCAGTATGGTAAACACAGGGTGGGTACTCAGAATGATAGGGCTTTACAGAAAGGCATTAAAATTTGAAATGAAGCTGAAATTATCTCCTCTTTCTTTGGTTTTCCAAACAGATTGATGTAGTATTGCTGTGTTTATAGCTACTTTTATATTTTTGTTTTCCTAGGCAGAAGCTATTGCAACATTACAAATTTTCCAGAGTGCCTGTGGAGATACTCTTGGACTAGCCAGAATCCTGGCAGTCCATTAATAACAGTATCACAGGAATCTTATTCCCAGATGTGCAAACATGAACAGAGAATCTGGACAAATGTTCTTCTTCCAGCTATGCTAAATACTGGTAACCTTTTGAGCTGTGTGACGTGAGTCACACATGGGGAATGAGACTGGGGTGTGAGAGTGAGCTTTAGTTCATGGTTCTTTGGCTTCTGGTGTCACAGCAACTGGATACAAAACTATGTCAGTCATAGGAAAAGATGAAAATTGCAAAGTGCTGGGCATTGTTCTGTTTCAAGAGTAAATGTTGATATATGTAGTTTGGACTGGCTTTGGAGCCATCATTTGTACACTGAAATCATATTTTGGTATTTTATCTTCATTTGCAAAAAGATCAACTATAGAGTGTCATTACTGAACTCTTGCACTTACATTTATACTTTTTAGTTACTACAGTAGGATTCTTCCCACTTACTACCAAAAGTTAGAGATCCAACCTCAGCTCGTCGTACCCTACCTCTGTGGTGCGGGCACCTGTCACTGCAAACCATCTCTTTCTAAAAAAAGTGACATAAATTGCCCTTTGCAGGTGCGTTATTTTCTCTGTTAACTCCAGTGAGAGGAAACCTAGAGGCCTACCTTTGACTAGAGGACTGTTGTCCAGATGACTAAAGTCAGGTGAAATACAACCCATTTGAAGGTGACAAAGGTATGTTGTAAACACTGTATGAGAACAGACAGCCAAAGACAGCAAACCAACAGGTATTCAGTATCTCAGTAACAAACAATAATTGAACATGAAGTTCTTAATCTTAAAAACAGGAATCTGACACCAATTCCTGGCTGAATTCTTAGCTGGCTTTTTTTTTTTCCCTTGGATAGCATAGTAAATATAGCTTTTTGAGGATGCTTTGTTACTGGGTACTATTATCTTTTATTACTTCAAACTAATCCAATTAAGATACTTAATACTAATGTTTTGTGTAATCATAGATATCCTTGTGTAGACTGTGGGCCAGTAAAAGGCTTGATTTCATGTAGTATGGCAGTTTCGTATGCATTTCTAGAGAAGGGATTCAGTGTCTTGTTTTATAATGCTCCCTGTTCTAAAGGAAATGGCAGACATATGTAATGCGGACATGAATGTTACATTATTTAAACTTTAAAACCTATTAAGTCACTATAAAGACTGAATTTTTTTAAAGACCCTATTATTTTGGTCCTAGAGAAACTGCTATGAAATACAATGTGAATATCTTTACAACTGACATGAAGAAACATTTATTTTTTTGTTTCTGGGGTTTAGGGGTTTTCATTTTTCCTTCTGAGGCACTAAATAATCACCAGAAGAATATACTTTGGGCTTTCTTGGATACTACACAGCTCAAACTTTTGGGCCTGGAGCTAAACAATATCTCTTGTTACTTACAAGATACATAGAATTATATCCTAGATAATTTAAATGAAGACAGGTAGAATCCTATACCAAAGATATAATATGAAACCTCTGGAAATGGCTCATTTTCATTTAAATACTTTTGCAGGTCTCACAAGTTTTTGCCTCACATAAATTCAATATTTATCACTATAGTTTTTCTAAGGCTAGTCAAATGGGATTCTCTTATGGTTTGGAATCTTAAAAAGACAGTTTAAAGTGCTGTATCCCACCTTCAAAATGGTTTAAAATTCATCAAGTTGGGAAGGTTTTTTTAGATAACAACTGAAGGTTCCACAACTTTTCTGCAGTGCTTCCTGATATTACTCATATCCAAAAGGCAACAATGTTTAGAGGAATGTGATAATAAAATCCATTGAGTAATGAGGTGTTAATACATAACTGGTGATGCAAAGTTTTGAAGGAAGATGTTTTGTCATTGTGATCTGCTAATTACTGAATGTTATTTCTAAAGATAGTTGCTTATGACTGTCATGTAGTAAGTCCTATAGTACTGTGGGCTTGTATTTTAAACTGTTACATTCTCTTTTTTCAGCCTTGAATCTTTGAAACACGGATATTATAGAATGTATTTCTTTATTCTGGTGCTTCCTAATCCTATATAATTTCATATAAAAAAATTGTAACCATTACAGATTTTCTCGATGTCTACATTTACAACATTGTCAAGAAGTCCCTCTGCTTACTTGAATCTACTCACCAGCTTCTGCATGTCACTTTTGGCACATGTATCAAATAGAGTTTTATCTGGCATATTTTTTAATTGACCCATGCAGACTGTTAAGCCCTGAATGCTTTCAATTTTGCTGAATAATTTAGTATGGTAGACATGATGTGTCATATACAAATGGAAAATTAGATCATAGATGGTTGAAAATTTAAATAGTAAATAAGATTTTCATTCTTGCCAGTTAAGGAACGAATCTAGAAGCTGAAAGGATACTGAATTGTGTAGAACAAACTAAGGAAGGATATTACAACTGATGCAACAATTCTGCTGAAACCAGACATACGTAATCAAACCTATAGGAGCAGATCTGTTATAGAGACAGTTAACAAAAACTACTGATTGGTGATATGAGCTTACGGCATATTGTACCTGTAGCATTAAAAAAAATCCCCACCATTAAATAGAATGTTTTCCTATGTTGCAATATATGAACGAGATCAAGGTAAGGAAGAGGACCTTAGGCAAAATAAAGATAGTAACATTTTCTACTTCAATGAGTAAGACAATACTAATGCATTAGTTATTTTAAAGTAAAATTATCTTTATAAAAAATTATTCGCTTTTCTAGAATGGATGTGTATGAAATATTCAAATCAGAACTTGGAAAGAGCAGAGTGGCTCTTTTACTGACAAAAGATCCAACTCAAGAAAGTCTTGAAGACATGCTTATAATCAGCCCTATTCATGACCTCACTTAGTCTAAAATATAACTTGAAACAATTGCAAAGTAAAGCACGTGTTTAAGTGTTGTTTGAACAACCATGATTTCAAAAATCATAAGAAAATATAGAAAGATGAATCAGAAGAAAAGAAATGTGAAATGTTAATATGCAATTAAGCATGCTTAAAATTTATTAACAATAAAGAGAAAACTGGGGAAAAGAAAAACCTCATCCACCCTGTCTCAAAGGCCAATCTGAATTCTGTCATCAGGGGTTTTTTTCCATACTTTAACCAAAACAGACTGCAGACTGAAAATTTAGTGGTAACTTAGAGAAAATGATCAAAGTATGTAGTTTTAAATGAATAAAATATTAGAAAACCAGGACTACCACTGAAGTCTTTCTAGTATTATCTGTGTTCTTCAACTGTCATTAAAATGATCAAATATGTGGCGAATTTTAGAAATCAGAGGCATATTCAATTTTTTATTAAGACATCATTGAAACAAACCAAGGACAAGATTGTTACAGTAGAAACACATTGAGGTGTGAAACCTTTTGTTTTTGTTTGTAGTCTGAAATTTAAAATCTTCATTACTATTATTATTTTTTTATTAAATAATAGAATATTATATTAGTTATGGATTAAATATTTGCCAGCTTGTCTCTCTATGAACACAAAATAGCTGTTTTCTTTTCCCTGTCAGAATGGGGCGTTATTGTGAGACTCAAGAAACATTGTAAAGTTTTGATCTCTGTGTATTTTCCTGGGAAGTATCTGCAAACATCTGAGTTGAAGGGGAAAAAAGCAATTTCATGAGAGAAAAACAGCCTGCAGTCAGAGGAGGAAAAAAAAAAAGGCAGATTTTTACAATGAATAGAAGCTTCATGGAGCAGTTGTATCTGAGTGCCAAAACCTAGTTTTCTCAGTCCATATTGGGCACTTGCAGATAGGTGGCCTATTTGTCAGTAATACTAAACATTCACAAATAATAAAGAGATTGCTAGTTACTTCTAAAAACCAACCAAATTTACCTGAGTATCTGAAGAGCCAAACTTCAGCATGTAGTCTTGAAATTTCCAGCCTATACTTTGAAAGATCACACACCCCATATTTTATCCACTAAAATGTGTTCTTTTGATCTTAATTGCAGGTTTAATACATCTAGGCCTGTGAATTATATGTGTGGTCTAAGGCAGCGGGCAATTACTCTTAGCTAAAGTTACAGCACACTGCAGCTGCTATTCCTGACTGTAGCACCAACAAAACTGCCGGTCTTTGTGGATCAGGAGTTGTTCTCAGTGTAACTCTGTGTTAACAAGGTGTGTACAGGCAAGTATATCATGTGGCTTGCATTAAGAATGTTGTAGAAGAGAACACTGCAAATCTGTCTGTAGTCTAAAGTATAGTAAGGTAGTTACTTGTTCGGCATACTGAGTAACATGATAAGGAGTCTTGCATGCTCAAGGCACTTCTGTTTATTCAAGTGACCACTGGTGAGAATCATTGAGGATTTTGATTTTGTTCAGGCTCAGGTTCTGTAGTGCTTCTAGTACAGAAACAGAGTCCCTAGTGTGGCTTAACAATAAATACTGGAGAATAATTATCATGGGAATATGGTATATGGAAAGACTAGTGGGGACTGCAAAGCTGAAAGGAACAATAACATGTCATAAAGTTTGTAGAATGTTCTTAGGAAAGTGTGTGCAATTTTTAGAAATGCACTGCAGTTGATGAGAGATATTCTGTGAATACAGTACGGTTAGGAAACTATTTACTTACCACAGTGTACAAGCTTAATGCTTTCAGTTAGGAGGAAATAGAAAATTAGCCTTCCAATATCCATCAGCAAGTGCCTATCACATGCCTGAGTAATCTCCATGCAAAGGCACTTATGCCATGTTTTCTGCTGGCAGAAGTCTGCTTGCCCAGATCATTGAGAACATAGACAAAAGTGCTTCACACCTGTACTCTCTTCTTTGGCTACCAGTTCTACTCTGGGTGAAATTTATAACCATGTTCATTATCTCAGACCTGTCTTACCCTTTTGTAGCATGTTACATCCTGAAGTTGAAAGCAAGGAGATTGGCTGCAGAGCATTCCCTAGGGCAGGCTATTTCAGCCTAGATCATGCACCTTGATCACACAAATGGACATGTGCACCTTCTGGAGTCAAAAGGGAGTCAAAGAGCCAATGCACAGCAGAAGAGCCATCAGTCTGTGCAGATCAGGTTACAGGGTAAAGACATTTTAGAGCACAATGCAAGATCACTTTCTTTGTGCTCCCTAGCAGAAACAGTCTTTAGAATTCACTGACATTTAATCATGTGCCTCATATCACTCCTTTTCAGAGAAGCTATTTTGGTGCCATGTGGGGGTTGTCACAGAAATGGTTGCCTAATTCTGAGCTAAATTTTGTAGTGTGTACCCAGATCTTCTGCAGATAAGCATTTTACATCCAAATGCAATAATAAAGGAATTAAAAGTGATCTATTTCATGAAAGAGCAGCAACATACTTACCTAGCTCTTGCAAAAAAAGAAACCTAGCACAATTTCCACAAACTCAATGGAAAAATGGTCATACATCAATACACAAGGTTCCACTGCCTGACCTATCTCTTTAGTTTCTGTAGTTACAGGTGAATGGATTTTTAGTCAAGTCCAAGAAATCAAGCCTTGTTCAATGTAAATGACAGGCATTGATATTTTCAAATCACTGCTGGCCTCGTAAAATGGCTGAGGTTCAGAACTGTTTTGAAGCTTAGCAGTCAGAATAAGTATCAGTGAACCTACCAAGAAGCTTGCCGCTCCATGCAGTGAGGAGCACAGAGCTAAATGAGATTTTTCCTTTTTACTTACAGGAGAGCAGTAAGGAAGGCATGGGGAAAGGGGCTGCACACTTTATTTTCCCTGAAATCCTTTTGTGATTTTTGTGGATTTAAATCATTCCGGCGAGTACCTTATGAGTGGTTTTATGATGTAAAACTACTGGTTTATGATTATGATATAACTGTCATATTAAAGGATTCTTGTGTTTCTCTGCCAAGATTAGTACAACTACATGTTTACAATATGTCAATAGCGGTTTTTTTGCCCTGGATGATTCTTTCAAAGTTAGGTTAGTGTACATCTGCATCAGGCTCAGAAGTAAAAGTTTTGTTGGAATGAAAACTGAAACCTAAAAACTTAGCTTTTTAAAACAGAGACAAGAGAAGACACAAAGAGAAATTAAATTTTCTACAGAGTTCCTACAAGTCCAGTATGTTTTGAAGGGTAGTCCATGTTTGCAGCTAACTTAACAGCTTTCTGATCAGTAGCAATTTCTGCTTTGTCCATTCTAGTCCTCTAGAAATTCCTCCCTTCGCCTCCAGAACCTGCTGGACTGCTCTGTCATCTTTGCTGTCGTCTTTCAAACCAAACCATGCATGATGTCCAGCCCCCTTTCTATTATTTACTTGCTCAGTTCATCCTGTAGTCTCCTGAGCCTTCTCTTTTTGAGGACGCTCGGTGCCCCTAAGGGAAGGAATAATCTCCCCTCCCTCCAAGAGGTTCCTCTTAAAAAGAGCACAACATACTCTTGGGGGAAATAAATCAGATGTCCATGAAAGTCCAAGCCAAGTCTGCCCCAGTCTTTGAGAACCCAGTGTCATAATTTAGGACTGCCTAAAGAAACACATCTAAGAGAGAGATGTACGATATCTGGTTTTACACTTCCTCAGGACTCATTAGCTTAGCATAGTTTGAAAACATGTCAGAAGATAAGAGGTTTTGAAACATATGAAATTAAAAATACATATTTAGTTGTATCAGATTATCCACTTGAATAATTATTCTGGTTATCCATCAGTCCAGCTCCATAATGCTGGCTGTCTTCCAGGGCCCATTTCTCTTATGTCTCTGCCAGCTGAATGGCCAAATTGTCAAAAAGCCATTGAAGTAGGAAGATGAATTAGAATCACACTGTATGGGTCATGACTACCCATATCAACTTCCTACTTAAGATGTTTGCACCCATTTGAGAGGAACAAACTCTGTTTACCTGAAAGTCACCTTACAACTGTAGTTCTGTCCAGGTCCCTATGAAGTCAGTGGAGACTGACTGCAGATATTTTCTGAGGACAAATCTGTCCATCTGAGGTCTGTCTGTTTGGATGTTTGAGTTGTGTTTTGGGTTTTTTTGGGGGGAGTGGGAGGGTATAGGGGTGGGTCTTCATCTCTGCAACATTGCTTGTGCTCTTAAATTGGGTGTTTCAGATAGTGTCTGTGTTCAGGTAAGCTTGCACCATTCATCAGAATAAAGAGGACTGGTTTTGTAAGCTTGTGTTAAGAGAAGTTATACTGTTATACCACGTACAAGGTCCTTGCACCGTTGAATAAGAGTGCAAGGTCTGCCATTTGTGCACACCATCATTTGCAATTTTATCCTCATTCCTCACCATGGTTTGAGACAGTTTATCCTGCAAAAGAGATCCTAATCTTTTGACACTTGCTCAAGCTTGCGCTCTTATCTGGCTCCTGGCTTGCTGTCACATCTTTGTAAGCATTGTATCCATTTGGGTCAAGTCTTCCATGGACTGATAAATTTTTCTTCAGCTTTTTGTTCTTTCATTTTAGCATTAATATACTTGCAAAGCTGTTTGCAAAGGAGATAAAATGCACGGTAGTAATAAGACTGCAGACATTTGAAGTCTAGACATATCTAGGCAAACCAGAATGATTTGTCACTGGATTCAAGTCAAAGGCTCTTGCCTTTTTTAAATGGAGATACAGTTTTACATAGGAAGATGAAAGATGAAAGAGCTCCTAGGATGCTTGGGGAAGTTTATTAAGGCTATTGCTTACATTGTAACTTTTAGAGCAGGGACTGGGTACTGGTCAAAAGACTGCGGAGATTGCTAAAATCTCTGACCTGAAGAGGTTAAGATCCCATGATCTGATTCAGACAAATTATCCAGCAAAATCAAGTAAGAAATGTGTGTGAATGAAAACTTACAGTAAAAGAAGTCTAGACAAACCATTAACACAGATTCTTGTGTCTATACACTGCAGCATGCAGATATGATCAGCTCAAAAATTCAGAAATGATGGATCAGAACCCAAAACATCATGAGACTGACTTTAAAACAACATTTTAGAAAGTTAGAATTTGTTTCCTTTCTGGTCTCCAGATTTTTAGAAAACTCTCAGTTTTCTAAAAAGGTTGCATCTGCAAACCTGAGGGGTAGAAACTTCCATTTAGTGATATTAGAGCTTTTAGGCAATCCCATTTATCAAGAAATGATGGCTAAAAGGACAAAAAATCACAAAGTGCTGTGAGATTGAAAAATAAAAAGTGAATTGGCAACCTTGCATACAGTAATATGTGAAAATATATATTTTAACTAACTTTACAAATATAGGATAATTCTAGGAAAGCTTTCAGGATAAAGAAGGATTGCTCTTATTCCCTTCAGTGCTTAGGAAATAGATGGTTAGTTTTCTAATATTTACCAACCAAAACATATGCATGCATATTTTAAAGAAGTAAATAACATATTACCTAAATTTCCATTATGAGCTCAACTAAATCCACCTTATGCATCTAGTACAAATTTCTGTGCACTCATCTATGTCTACAATAAATTGGCTTCTTGGACAACTGTCCTTTCATTACCTCATAATGTTATTACTGTGTGTTGGTTAAAGCAATGTCTATTCATGCCAGCTAATATTTTTCCAGTGCTACAAATGAGAAAGTTCATCCATAGAAACAGTAGGAGAAGCTTATCAGGGACTAATCACAAGCAGCTGCTAGAAATTTCATCACCACATTACATTGATCTTATTTGGGCAGGACAGAAGGGCAGTGTGTGTGTGTGTACATGTGAAGACTCATGTAATAGCACTGCTAATACCTCTGCTTTATAAGCAGAGGAATTGGGAGAGCCTAGGCAATCAGCAATTGCTGTGCTGGATTAGACTCCATATCCAGTATCCTCTTTCTGGCAGTTCCAATGTTATGTTTCAAAGGAACCCCATGATAGCTAAAATAGTCTGTGCACACACACAAAAACTCACATGCCAATCTCATCCCTATACCTGAACAAACACGTATGTAAACCCTGAAGCACAAGGCTTAGTGTCCAACACAAATTGTATATTGCATTTCGTTGTAATTCTGTATAATCTTGATTCTCTTGTAATTAAGAGTCATGTCACCAGGGTTTGTTTATTAACTGATTTTTTTATGTCAAAAATAACACTTGAATTTAATCTGGGGACAGACATTTTACACAAGGGTGCACAGTGCAAAGTTGAAGTCACACTCATACCAAGCACATCTACCAAAATAAGAGGGCAGCCATACCTCCCAGTGGAGGCTTCCAGGTACTAAACAAGAGTATTAGCTTTGAGGGATTTATATTGGTCCAAGACAAGGAAGAGATAACAAAGCCAGAGGTAATTTTAAAATTACATTCATACTGTATTAATTCCATACATCCACATTCATCCCACTCTGCACTGTCCGCTGGGTACATCATCTGCAAAACTCTGCTGTCCTCTGCTACTGATTAATCCTCTGCAATTTTTGTTTGACTGCTTGATAATGAAATTCATAAGGTAGAGGAACAGATACAAATTCTATTATTAGAAGCCTGCCAGTATCTTTATCTTTTGCAATAAATATGGTACAGAAATGCTCACTGAAATCCCAATTTTGTCCTACTCAAAGACCTTTATACCATTTAGATGAGAAATTACCCAGTTAAGAGTTGTTGTGCCCAGTGATGCCAAGGCAGCTTAAAACAGTCATGACCTCATAGATGAAAAGTAGTAATGACCAAGCTGAAGTTCACAGTGTCCTGCACAAAAGAATCATTGGGACAGAGGAACAACTAATCATATTTTTGGTTTGGATCTACTCCCACAAAGTGGAAAAAGGAATGTCTGGTAATTGCTAACAAGTATTGCAGACAGAATAAAGCTCTGAGGTTCATCCACAATATATGTAAATATAGTCAATAAAGACAGTATAGTCCAAAGTCACAAACCCATGATTTGTCTGTTTATGTGGCATTTTAGAGACATTTAGAAAACAATGTGGAAAAATAACTATGTCATTTTTAGAGAATTAAACAAATTATACTATAGTGCTGCTCTTTATAGCATGGTTGCCTAGTTACAAAGCAGAGTCCTTGGAATGACAGGGAAAATATCATTCACACAAATTCAAAGCCCTTCAAAATATCAAAAATGTTTTGTCTCTCTACTGGGGCAATGCAGGCATATAGCCTTATATCTTACAATTTTCCAGAACCAGACACAAACATTTTAGACATTTCAACACCTATCTGAGATGCAATATCTGTTTCTAGTTCTAAGTTGTTCGTACCAAATCATAAGTAATCACAATGAAGGGTTTGGAATCTATCAGTCAGAAATTTTAGACTGCTGAAGTGGATAGAAACTCAGCAGTTTGAAGAAGCAATAAGAAAGGTTTTCCAAATTTGTTTTATTAATTATAAAGGCACTAAGGATTTTGAGTATAAGACAACACAATGGAAAGGGTAAAGTAGGCCATAAGTTTTTTAAAAAAGAGAAAACCAGCTTTTATTCTTTAATTGATTTGGGGACTTCAGTAATTCAGTCTGCAGCTTTTATGATTTTGTATGCATTAATTGCACGTCTGGTGTTTACAAGGTTCACCAGCAGGAACGTATACCTTCCGATTTACAATTTAAGTTCAAAACACACTGGACTAAGAAGACCAGACTAACACACTGCAATAAGAACAGTAAAAGCTTTCAGGAAAATGAGATTTCACTCCTTTTATCACCCTGATTACTTTGAATTGTTCTGCAACTTGCAAGAATAAATATAAGACTTTTGAGGTGAAGGATCCAAGTCAGTCTGCCTCCTGAAATACCCAGCCTGAATTTCAAACATCACAGGTAATCTTCTGGAGCTTATTTGTTCCAGGAGCAGTGGACTGGTAATTGCATGCCAATTTAAGGATAGAAATAGCCTTTATTAAAGCTATATGCTGCTACAACAAGAGAGAAAGAAATCCGTATTCTATATGAGTGGATTAAGAGTTCTCCATTCACTCCTACGGTTGTAATTTATATTTTGGTGCTAGCATAATTTACATGAAACATATTTTCTTTTGACATTGTAGTATGATCTCTGTAGACTCTGACTGTTATTTTCCATGGCTGATATTTTTCACACCATCTTATTGTGAATAAAATACACATTTACTGAACAATGCACATTTTCAGGAGTTGTCATTGATAGTCAACTGCCTTAGTAAAAACACCAAAATTTTCAAAATTCCATTAAAACTAGCTTTATGTATAGTTTCATTATTTTTTTCAAATTATAGGGTAGTTTGTTAGAAAAGCAGTTGAAGACATTGGGATTACTTTTATTTTTCTCTCTGTAACCATAAGAACATGATTAGACAGATGTTTCATTGCAGATTTGTTTTAGACCAATGTGATTATAAACACTAAAAATATAATACCCATTAGAAAGAAGTTTAGTATTGTAACATTGTGATAATTTTTTTACTATATTATAGTATAGCAAAGATCTTTCTATAAATAACTTAAAATAATATAAAAAGTGAAATTTTAAATTCACCAGATAAAAACAGACATCATAGGAGAGTAATATTGTGAGTCGTATTGCAAGAAAATACTTTATGAATACTATCAGCCCCTTATCCCTCTTCATATTTACAGTCAAATAATTCAAACAAATGCCACCTAAAGGAGAACTGTAATAAAACTGCTGTGACAGGGATAAGAACACAATCACTACACAATTGTTTTATGTTCTTCTAAGATTGTGTTGTTGAGCAAGGCTTTGGATTAATTTTAGTGTAAAGACAGCATAGCAGCTACTCCAATTTGTAGCAATTCCAATTAGTTCCTTCATAGTTTTATCATTTGGTAAATTCTGGAATTAGTCTGTATCACATGTTAATTTCTATAGATTTAATAATCTAATAGTGGTATGCAATAAATCACAATGTATGGAAGGTGTGAGGCTTTATGTGAATTTGTTGCTGAAAAAAAATCATAAGAGCATTGAGCACGTTAGATGTATACTGCAGACATCAATTTATTAGTTTCACTATGTATACCTATCTATGGCTATGAGAGGAATTTTTCTGCTAGTTCTGGCCACAGTAATTCAGAAAGTACAGAATAGAGCGGAGGGAACTGTGATTTGCAGCATGGTGAATGTTTCTGCTGATAACAATTTTGAAGTCTGGAAACTCTTAAGTCTGTTTTGGAGAATATGTTTCTGTGATTCCCTAACTTTTCCTGATTCTACTTGATCTTAAAAAATATACTGTGAATATAGATAACAAAGCTAGTTTACTCATTTGACATACATAAATATGGATAAGACTGATCCTTCTTGATAATCCCCAAGAGTCTACTGAGGCCTTGAGAGTCCCAGAACTGTTTCTTGGAGCTTTTTAATGTTCCTTTTCAAAAGTTTTGACCTTCTATTAGTGTTACTTTGATTACATGTTTTGAATCATCTGGCTAATATTATCACTCCTGTTTTTTTTCCCAGCAACAACAAAAACCCATTAGCACACAGCTTTATATCTTTGTGGTCCATTGATCCCTGCTGCTTATTATAATACCACCAAATTATATCATTGTGTGTGTGTGTATACACGTATATTGGTATGAAACAAAAGTGGTTCTCCTTTCACCAAACACATAAAAATCCTCTTTTTAAAATTTTATAGTCCAAGAAGGTCTTCTACACCATCTTTTAAACTGAAGCCCGTAAATTTTCCTTGCAGATCAAGGAAGTGCTAAAGCATATGTATTTTTTATTGAATATATTTGCTATTTTTCACTGTGTCTATTCAGAAACTTTGCAAAATGAAGATATGTTTTTATATTTTGAGTACCAGATTCTCTTCATAGTTTTCTGGCCCCAGGTATCAATGCAGTAGGTGACATTAAGTTCTATATTAAAAAAAAAAATTTGGAAAACAATAAGTGCTTTGAGAATTCAGACTTAGTAACACAAATTTTTAAAACTCTTTTAGATGCTATTTATCAGTATTCCATCACCTCTGCACTCCCACCACTTTTGATTTGTGTTTGTGCACAGCCAACTTATTCACCACCTGGCTTATGGACTCCTTCTAGTTGAATTTCAGGCCATAATTTGGAGTAGGCACACCATTGGCTGTAGTGATGGATGACCTACTCTTGCCTATTTAAAGGTTCCTATGTCTTTCGTCAATGTTCAATATATTCAGCACGCTGAGTAGTTATTTTACCTTGAGGAAGTTAATGGTTAAGCACTGAGCTGGAAAATATCCACTGTACAAAATGCAATCGGAGGACTGATGGCCTGCTTTGTTTTACTAGCCAAAGATATGAAGATCCTCCAGTTCTACATCAATCACTCTTCTTTTCAATACCCATATAAAGGCGCCAGGGAAAATTATGAAACATCATTTAAAATACCAACATCATGGATCATTTTTTGTCCCAATGGGTGGTAAGTCTCTTATTCTGCTAAAGTTACCCTCTGTCAGGTGTGTCCCAAGTTAGAATTAAACATGCTCAAGATCCACATGAAGTGCACAGACTGCATTGGTTTTTTTGCTTTCTTTAGCTAAAATTGCTTCCTCTACCCCCTACTAGATTTTCTTTCAGAAACTCAGGCTGTTTATATTTGATGAGTTTTCTCTTAAATGTTATTGAAATCCCTACTTCTCCCCCTGTATATTTTCTTTGTCTTTCTGATTTGAGTCAGGAGCTCCTTGTTTATCCATGCAGGCCTCCTACTGCTTTTGCTTGATTTGCTGCTCGTTAGTGTGGACCACCCTTGAGGATGGAGAAAGTGATCCTTGATAATGAACGAGCTCTTCTTGACCCCTCTTCTCTCCAGGGACCTATTGCGTGGCATTCTTCCAAGCAGATCTCTGAAACAGGCCAATGCCTGTTCTGCTATAGTTCAGGTTTGTAATCCTGGTTTTTGCCTTTTTCTCTCCTTTCCAGCTTCTGAACTCTGGTCACCAAAATCACGGCAGCCAAGGTTGCTCCCAGCCTCACATCCCTGAATGATCCTTCCTTTTTTGTGAGTATGTCATGAGCAAAGCTTCTCCCATCATTTTCTACTCAATCAACTGTTGGCAATGCACACCAGATGTCACCATGATTCTAGTTCCCCATGAGGATCAGGACCAGTGAATATGAGGCTTTTTCTACTTGTCTGAAGAAGACCTCATCCATTTCTTCCTGACTAGGTAATTTGTAGCAGACACTCTCAACATCACCCATGTTTGTTTGTCCCCGAATCCTGACCCGCAGACTCTCAGCTGTTTAAACACTCATCCCACAGTAGAGCTCCAAGCATCTGTGCTGCTCTCTCACAGACAGCATAATTCACCCTTCTTGCCACCCTTTCCAAAGAGCCTGTATCCATCCATCAGAACACTCCAGTTTTGTGAACAATACCATCATGTTTCTGTGATCCTGATGAGACCACAGCCCTAATTCCTCCTGGGTTTTTCCCCCTGCTGTGGGCATTAGTGTACAGGCACTCTAGGGAGGCACCCAGCTATGCTTTTTTCACAGAATGGGTAGGAGAGCTTCCCCCATAGCACTGTGGGGGACATAATGAGGATGGGAAAAGAGGAATATTAAGGACATGTCATATCACAGCTCTTCTTTGCTGGCAGGGAACTCCCCTTGCAGCACTAATTAAATAATTTTGTGACCTGGGACTTTTCCTGTGTGCTTCACAAATTCTGCATACAAACAGATAAAAATTCTCATTTATTTCTGAATAGCAGAAAGCCTGAATTGCTACTCAGGGATAACAAACATGGTTACAGTGGGCTGAGACTTCATATCTTTAGATTGGTTCATCGTAAATCAGGTTTCCTGGGGATAAAGCACTAACTTAAAAAAGAGCTTACCACAAGTTAAAATGGCAGAAGCCATTTTGGA
The DNA here is from genome assembly GCF_003945725.1 of Corapipo altera. NCBI lineage: Eukaryota > Metazoa > Chordata > Aves > Passeriformes > Pipridae > Corapipo > Corapipo altera. The sequence goes on from NW_020884872.1 coordinate 18,694,797, forward strand.
TAGACAACTGGAGGCATCTTTTGTCCTGTTGAGTCCTGGCTGATTCCCCTCATATATTAGATTAATTCCAAAATAGTTCTTCTCTTGTCATACTTTATATACAGATCACTGTGATGAACCACAGTTTATTTCAATAAAGGACAAAGAGTTCCCTCAGTATTTCCGTACTGTGCTACAATTCAATTCTCAAATACAAGAGTTAAACTTCTGAAAACTCTATATCCTAAAACTACTATAATTCCTTGCTTGCTGACCTGAAATTGAATAAATTCCTTTATTCAAACAGTCCAAAAATTCCACCCACTAATATTGCCATGAAGATATTTTCCTTCCCTTAGCTCTAATCTTGCATATGTGTGTCAAAAGGCAATGGGGATGGAGATCAGGAAATGCTTTGACAACGTCATAGGCAGGCACTGAATAAGTGGGATCCTGCTGTTTTGGGAGGCATTTAGGTTTGCAGCACCTGCTCGAGGTCTACAGTGAGGGGCAGAAGGAGGATGCAGTAAATGCATATAACAAATAATCACTCATGTCACATACTTCTCAGCTGTGCAAGTTTATATTATTCTGCAAAGGTAGATGTAAGCTTATGTTTAGAATACGTTATGGGATTCATTAGGAGTTTTAATCCTCAAATCTACTGATAGTTTCTTGTTCAACATAGCTATATAGATTCAGCAGGATGCTATTTATAGGTGAATTGATATTTATCACTAGTTTTGATATGTCTGTGAATGTCATGTGAAACATTGCTGTAGAATGCTTGTGGTTTCAAACTGTGAGAAAGCTGACATTTTTAAATTTATTCAAGAAATGATAAAATTTGTATACAGAAGTAGATTTAAGAGTGAGATAAAATAACTCTTCCTTTTCTTCTTTTCTCCCTCCTCAGCAAGACATGAAACTTGAGCAGCACTTAGCAACCATATTACCATAATAAATATGTCTTTCCAAAGTATATAGACAAGGTATCATTGGGTGATGTACAATCAAAGCTGCCACTAGCTCATTGTTCCAGGGTCTGAGCAATTATCTTTACAAAAGGACACAGAAATGAAAAAAAAGTCTGTAATCACTGGGAACTCATTCCTCTGTGATTACTTTAATTTTCATTTTAAACCATTATAAATGATGCAGCACTACTCATTTCACTAAAGATGATTTGAGATTATACAAAAACAGCTGTTTTGTGTTTTTTTGTTACTAGAGGTTCTTAAAGGTATTCAGACACACTGGGCAAATCTCATCTCCTACAACTTGAGCCTGCCAAATCTTACATGTCAAGTTTAAGCCAGTTCATCAAAGTTCTGCATTTATTAATGATGAGGTAGGCCGCTTTGAGCACCCATTTTAGCAGGGGATAAATTACCCTCAGGAAGTTCCTATCCATGTTGACTGTAGAGAATGTAAATGATCAGTTCGCAGAGACTTAAATTACTAGAAACTTAGTTTATAGAGGCATAAAGTTAAGAGAGGTGAATTTTATTTGTAAATACCATCGATGTTAAAATCTTATTCTTTTTTAAGGAGAGAATATAAAGCATTTGTCTCGTTTTATTACAGTGTAGCTTGAAGGGAAGAAGTCCTGAGAAGGGAAGGACTGCCTGAGATAGTGGAAAAACAGGAAGATCAATGCCTTGTGCAGAAAATAAACAATCAGGGGAAAACCAGGAAAAAAAGCATCCTCATAGAATGTATCAATTAACTGGTTAATCAGAAAAGAGAGCAGATATAGGCCTTCAAGAAAAAATGTAGTAATATGTTCCTTGAAAGAAGGTGAACATACCTTTGGTAATGGTTGACTGGAGAAACAGTGGACAGACTGAGAGTAAACTCTAAATATGTTTGTTTTAAGGAGACTAGCAAATAGTCGTGCAGTATTCAGATTTTAATTTTTTTTTCTCTGAATGTATTTGTTTAAACTGGGGGGGGAAACCCAAATCCCTAATAAATCCAGCTGAGTACTGTTCCTTAAACAGTAATAAGATACACACAAATGACCAGATCTTTTAGCCTCCTTAGAAATGGTTAAACACATAGTTTAAAAAGGGAATTATTATGTTGGAACTGCAGTAGGTTTAGGATTAAAGTAATCTGTTTTATTTCTGGAAACAATGTGGCCCCTCTTCTTATTGTGGTCATGTTAGAAAGAGAAGTGAGCTGTTATGCAAACAGGCTACAGGGAGCTGCGGCCATCCCGGGGCAGGGCTTGGTGCATCCTCCTGTCCAGCTCTGCTGGATAGAGATAAAGCGAGGGCAGGCTTGAAAGGGGAGCATTATGCAGTTAATCTCATGCTGGCTTTAAAACTAACATCTCTGACATAAAGGGTCACAACAGAGGAATGATACAGAGAAGAGGCTGAGGAGTATGAAATGAGTGAGGTATCGCCATTCAATGGGCAATTTGAACTGACACATGCAATTGTTTGGGGTGGACAGTATCTGGCTCTCTGAGTACTGTATAGGAGGGGTATGTTTTCAGCAAGGAGCAGATTACAGCTCCTAATATGAGTAATGGGAGATGTCTCCCCCATTCCTTGCTCGTCTTCCTGGTAGCTCATAGCTTTGCTTCACTGTAAATTCTGTTTTTACTGCTGTTATTCTCAGTATTTCATTGCTAGTGGGATAATTGGGGTTTTCTTCATGGCATCAGTATCATCAATGACAGATGAATCTCAAGCGTCTGGAATTTCATTTTAGTTTGGACAGACATCCTAATATTTAGATGATCCTTTGAATCATACATGAAATGGAAATCTCTGAACCTGAGCTGAAAATGTGACAAGTACAGTATTTTTCATAAATTTTCAGACACTTTTGCTTTGAGTTACACCTGGAAACACAGAGAAAGCCATGCCCCTCCAGTATTATGGCATTCTCAATGGGGGAAAAAGGAAAGGCTTGAGCTTGTCTAGGTTGCAGAAGAATAAAGGCTATCTTACTATATGCAGAATTTTAAAATTAGCAAGGGTATAGTGTATTTTTCTAACTTAAAAAGTTGAGGGTTTATATCATAAGAGAAAAAAAGAGTATATGTTGTCTAAAAGTAGCTTGGTGAGTGAAAATCAGCTTGTCTAATTATGGACTTCTGAAAGTTGGATATCTAAGTCTACTCTCCCTTTATAATTAATAGAATCATCTTCAGAAGACATTTGCTGACCTGTCTTAGGTACCTATCTTAGGATGAGATGAATAGCTCTGGAGATCTCCGTTTCTGTCTATTGAAAGGAACTGAGGGTAACAACATTTTCAAAACACTAAAGCTGTGAAATAGAATTTAAAAAAATTTTTCATGAGACCCTGTGGAAGAGAAGTAGAGTGATTCCTGGCATTTGCAGGGATCAAGGGCAGGAGCTGTGAAAAGCAGTGTTCTACTTTACTTAGATTTCATATTTATTTATGGATTTGTTATTGGTATGACTGAAAAGAAGCCAGGTAGCAATTTGTTCCCTATCAGTTTCAAAATAACTCGGAAAAAAGTCATTTGTGTTCCAATCCAAACTCTTTCTCCCTTTTTTATTTTATCGCATTATTCCTGGACTTTCTAGCAACAATCTGTGAATTCAGTGATGACACTGAGATGATGAAGTGCAGATAGATCATGGTGATAGATTTTATTTTTTTTTACCTTTGACCATTTGACAGCCACTTTGCTGACTACCTCAGCCATATTTTTTGCAACTTCTAAATCATAGAATCATAGAATATCATGACTTGGAAATAACTCACAAGGATCATTGAAGTCCAGCTCCTAACCCTGCACAGGACAACTCCAAGAATCACACCATGTGCCTTAAATAGCTCTATGGTTTTGAAGAGCTGCTCCTTTAAATACTTTTTTCACAACAGTGCAGCCAGTCCATAAAGCTTTCCTCTCTTCTCTCTAACATATACTGACCTGGAGCTCTGATTGGGCACTATATATATATTCAGAAACCAATGACAGCTTTATTGTGTTATCCAATGTCCACTAGGAGCACAAAATTGGAGCTATATTGCACTGGGAACTGCAAAACTCCAGTTTTTCAATTGGATACACAGTGTTGGTTGTGATGCAATTGGTGAGACCATACCTGTCTTGCTTCAGGTAATTTAGAGACCTCAGAGCATTTACCATTCACACCTTTCACTTTGCATGCTGTTAACTACAGAGCAGGTCATACACTATTCAGTTATCCACTTTGGCAGTCAGGAGATAAAAAGTACTTAATTTCTATGACTGTGGATGCTGAGTAGGCATTCAATGCAGACTGTGTATGCTGTTCAACCATCCCGGCTTGTGTCAAAAGTCGTGTGGCTGTTGCCAGCAGGACCAGGCCAGTGATCATCCGCCTGTGCTCAGCACTGGTGAGGCTGCACCTCGAATCCTGTGTTTGGTTTTGGTCCTCACACTATAAGAAAGATGTTGAGGTGCTGGAGCAAGTCCAGAGAAGGGTAATGGAGCTGGTGAAGGGTCTAGAGCACAAGTCCTATAAGGAGTGACTGAAGCAGCTGGGTTTGTTTAGCCTGAAGAAGAGAAGGCTCACAGGGAACCTTCTCACTCTCAACAACTACCTGAAAGGAGGTTGCAGCCAGGTGGGGGTCCAGGCAACCAGCGATAGGATGAGAGGAAATAGCTTCAAGTTGAAATAGGGGATGTTCAGATTGGATATTAGGGGCATTTTCTTCACTGAAATGGTGGTCAGGCATTGATACAGGCTGCCCAGGGAAGTGCTTGAGTCACCATCCCTGGAGTTATTTAAAAGGCATGTAGATGTACTTACGGACATGGATGTGTTGGAGTTGGCAGTGCTGGGTTAATGGTTAAACTCGTTGTCACTATAGGTCTTTTCCAACCTAGGTAATTCTACGATTCTATTTGATTTTCAGTCCAGTCTGCAGAGAGTAGAAGCTCAAAGGATAGTTAAATCCACATATTCTAAAAGATCTTTGGAACAAACTCAGGGTCTTGACTGTAAGAGGTAATCGGTCCTGAAGTGGCTGAACGGACTAATAAACAGGTTTTACATGTAAAAGTTTAGAATATTCCACACAACTCCCATGCAACAATGCTTCTCAAGTAAAGAGTTTACGTATTTTCCTCATGTTAACTTTAGCCACATGGTCTCATTACTGGGATTCTTGGGCAAGCCTGAAAGCTGAAGAGCACATTGTTACACTGGGCACACAGAGGATGAAAGCCATACAAGAGGCAGAGCTTGTACTCACCAACCTGTCCACTAAACCAGACCACCACACCCACTGGAGGCTACAGAGGGAACACCAACTGTCAGATGAGGCAGTAAACCTGATTGGCATCTGTCCAGGATAAAAGAGTTATTGTACTGTGTCTTCCAAGGGCTTGAAGGGATTTTTAATGACCACATGTAGCCAGGACTTCAGTTTTATGTTGTATCCAAAAACTGACATTATATTCCTAGCTTTGTTCTGGGTCTTAACAAGCCAGCATGGTCTTGGCTGGGAAGCAAAGAGTGGCACATCTTTAATCGCTGCTGAACTCTGTGGCACCTGGGAGCTGCTGGAAGTTTGCCATCTCCCTGCCGATAAGGCCTGGCTCAGCTACTTTTGTGAGCTCTGAGGAGATTCAAGCTGGTGCGATGTTACTGCAAATGATAATAATGTGGATAATGTAACACCCTTATCAGAAGCACAAGGAAAATTTATCTTTTTTTTTTTTAATTGGTCTTTATTGAGCAAGCTGCTCAGCTGATGGGACTGACAAAAATGTGCAAAGAATACATACCACAGCGTCCATGGATGTCTGATCGCTTGCATGGATGTCTGATCATATGAATTTCATTTTGAAGAGCAGACAGAACGTTTGGACAAATCATTCTTTGTTGCTTCAACTATGTGAAGGCGTCCCTCTGCTATCTTTCTGTAATTTTTCTAAGGTCAGTTGCTCTTCTGTTGCAATTCATTTAATATACTTTTCTTTTTTTTTTTTAATAAAGAAAACCACTTACATCAGTCTGTAAGCATATCCATGAAATACAAATGCTTAATGTTTGAAGAGGGAAGTTCATCCTTTGCACTTCCTGCTAGCATAAGATATATTAGTGATGAGAAATTAAAATCACTTCTCTTCTAAATTGCTATTCTAATTGTTATTTGAATTAACTGCCGTGATTGGCTTATAGTCAGAAACCTAAGCCACAAGCAATAGTTTGAGAAAATAAGCTGAAGGCTCCCTCCAGTATTTTCGTGTAGGTTAATGGGAACTGAAGTTCTGGATGGCATGCTTCTGGTTTTACATAACATTTAGCTGCTTCTCTAAATAACTTTTTTATTTCAGTTATGTCTGGATCAATGGGCTAGGACTGTAAAAATGCTTTAGATGAGCCCTCAATAGACATAACACAGCAGGAGTAATACATTTTTATACTTCAAAATCAAATATTATGAGTGTTTAGGGAAAGAGGTTTTATTGCACCTTAAATGAAGGACTTGGAACTAGCAATTGTGGGGTCTTCTTCCATTTTGGTCACTGACTTAAATAAGAAAGCTGGTGTTTGCTGTGTATGTGGTTACAGTGGCAATCTACATTTATAAAACTCTGTAAAGACATAAGCCTTCATAATTCAAGCTACGACCAACCCTGATCAGTTGGGGGAAGCTGTCCGAACAGTAAGTACTGCCTGCATCAATGGAATCTGCAGCTGGGCTTAGAAAGGCTTTGGTGAAAGGCATCTCTCAGCCATGCTTCAACTGCCCAGAAAAAAAATCTTCACAACCTGCAGTGAATGTATGTCCTCTTCTCCTCCTCCCTGTGGAAATTGATGCTAGACTTCGCAATTCTCAAGATTTTTGGATTAAGTCTGTTTGGGTTAGCTCAGTTGGTCAGAGCATGATGCTAATAATGCCGGTGTTGTGGGTTTGTTCCTTATATGGGCCATTCGCTTGAGAGTTGGACTCAATGATCCTTGTGGGTCTCTTCCAACTCAGAATATTCTGTGAAATATTTCTGTGGGTGTTTCTTGAGAAAGCATTGGTTTACTTTTTTTCCTAAGTGAATAAATTCAAATCCATTTAAAGCATGAGGATATGGAGACATAAGAAAAAAAGAAGAAAAATCCTACCTTAGCTATGCAGGGTGACTTATCTCACTTTACAGGCAAGAAATCTAATAGAATGACTTGCCTGAGAATCAACAGTGACTTTGTGGCAATACCCTATCTCCTGAATGCCCAAGTTGCAAAATTATCTTTCACCAGTGCGGGCTGTTATTTGACATAAAACGCTATCTTAGTTTTAAAGATACGTAAGTGATTCATGCTAATATGAAAAGGAATTAATTTCAACAGAGAAAAATACTGTCCTTCCAAATGGTTGAATGCATGTTTACAATATATAAACTATCTTTGGGAGACTGTTTTCCTGTCATTAACTTCTTTGTGAAAATAAAATCACCCCCTGCTCAGGCAATGTTTTTGGTATCTTATCTCTATTGCAGCAAGTCAATAAAAATATATATTCTAGTAATTGTTTCCACTTGCAAACTAAAATTCTGTTGAGTTTTTTCAAATACAGGAGGGGTCAAATCTTTGGAGAGGATCAGCAGCTGGGACTCCTATGGTTCCACTGATTAGCACCATCTTACTTTGGAAGCCTGAATTTTACACAGTAAATGATCTAATCACCTACTAGGGTTTAGAACTATCACCAGTTAATAACAGCACTGCAGCCATAGCTGCAAAGTATTACACTGTAAAACAAAATAAATGGAAATAATCTCTCATGAGTACCAATAATTTAGATTTACAGGGTAATCCATGGGTATTCCAACTCCTAACAGATAGCCAAAATACTGTCTGGAGACTTCTATTTCAAATCTAGTACATTTTATTGTCATTTTGGAGGCTAGAAAATTGAGGAATAAATTAAAATGCTAAAATGGGGAAAACAAACATTTACAGATTGCATTTAAGCGTATGGAAGGGGGAAGCAAAGCTCCCTCTTTTGAAAGGACTTCATTAATGTTTAATTAGCTGAGTTGCAAACCGGAGCTCACTCCCCAGTGTCCCCTTACCCAGGCACAGCACGTATGGCTCTCCTGCGCCAGAGGAAGGCAGCTTTGGTGGGGTTCTTTAGCAGCACCTCAGGGGTGGCATTTCTCTCCAGCTGGTCTCAAAGCACTTCACAACATCATCATAATTGTCACTCCTGAAGACAGGGCTACCAAGTAAATCAAAGCAGGGATCTGTATGGTGTACAAGATACAGGGCTTTGTTCCACTAATTTTTAGAGGTGAGAGGAGGCTGGGTGTTTTGAACATCAGTTCATTTTGCTCACTGACTGCTTGGTGCCAGAAATGAGAGCCCACTGTCATGGACACAATGCTCACACAGTACTAAACCAATATCGTATTTTTTTAGATATAGAAAATTACTGTTGTATCTCAGTGTTCAGGTTTTTCAGAGATAGGTAATTTTTCACTGATTCTCTGCAGCATAGTAATTTCAACAAACACTTCACAAACAATAATTTGAAAAGCATCAAGAAGTAAGTTTCATATCACTTTAGAAATATTGTCCAAACTTACCTGAATGCTATAATACATAAAGTCTATTGCTTCAAGATACAGTTCATAAACATTTATAATCTTTTCTGTGATGCTTGAGTCAAACACAGAGATTCCACACTGGGCAGGACAGAGTGTCTCTGAGTTTCATCAAAAGAAGACCGGAATATGTTAACAAACATTAACCTTCCAGCATCTTTCCAGCTAAAAGCACCATGTTAATAGAAATACCAGAGACTGCTGGCCACTGAAATCAGTGGACTTATGCTATTTTCCATTTGCAAAGTGTCCAGTTCAGTGCACTTGGACTGGCCTCTTTTTTCTCGTGGATTATGATGTGTGTTATGCTTTACATGAAATAGGCTTAACTAGAAGACAAAACAAAATATGACCATGGAAGTCAGTTTGATTATTGAGTTGATCTTGCCCCATGTCTGCTGTGCTTGGCTGCACAACCAATGTGTTTCCAAGCCTCGGTCATGGGGAGCAAAGCCATCACTCCAAGGCTACAGCAGGTCAGAGCAGTAGCACCCATGCTGGACTTGAGCTCTGGGCTTCATCACTGAAAGCTGCCAAAGTAAATGTGGCCTTCAGCACTTTACTGACAAACTATGATTTTTAAGGTAATTATTAGATGATAACACACTGTAAACTGGAGGTTCTCTTTTGTATTCATATGTGCCTAAATAAATCAGAATGTTTCTCCCTAAGCAGAAGTGTATAAATATTTACTCTAATAAATGTAACTATTCAAAAAATGGCTTAGAAAGCAAAGTTCTTTTATGAACATTATGAATATGATACATTCTAGTAAATTGATTTCTGTTCATGCCAACATTTGAACTCACAGTGACTTACAAAATAAACCCCAAGTAATATGAAAACTAAAATTTTGTTAATAATCTCTTCCCAAATAAAGGCTACAGTCTCAATCAACCAGTGTATTTTTGTCAGCGAAAGTAAATTTTGGACACCTTTAAAACCCCTAGGTTAAAATACTCATATTGTAGCAGACCTTAAGCAAACAACCACGAACAAATTCTGAACTGAACTCTGAAAATAAGATGCAGTGAACAGTACAAAGTTATAGCAGCTTCAGCAAAGCTAAGAGAGGGAAAGGAAAACATTAGAAGACAGTGTAAATATGATGGAGCTTTCAGAACAAAATCTTGCTTTCCCTTTGGTTACAATAACTGTCAGGAACAGTCTGGGGAAAAAAAAATCTCTTCATTCTAGTATGGCACATTGTATTAATATCAAAGCACACAGTTTTAGATCCAACAGGAAAGGTTAAAAAAATAAATTATTAAAGAGAATCATCAAAGGAAGGAAGCCATAAAGGTCAGATATTTCCAGTTACTGACTGATTGGCTGGGTCAATGACAGTGATCATTAACTGCCAAGAAGTGCCCTTCCTGTCAGCCTCTGTTACATAAACAATGAAGTACACAGCAATGTAGATCAGAAGCTATTAGATTGTCACATGTGGAAGCCAGTCTTTCCAAAATGCCGTGGCATTTACCATGCTAAATGTGATATTGGTGTTCTTGCTCTTGCTTTCTCTCTAGTTTACTCTCTTTTTCCCCCCACACAGTCTCATATATCTATTGACCACACAAAAAACCTGAGAACATGCCAGCAAATGGCTGGTTGGTGGCTGTCACTGTACCAGATGAGAAAAAAACCTGAGATTAATAAGGTGATTAATCTTGTGTTAATAGATAACTGAGGACATGCGAAGATTTTAAAAGGAAGGACAAAAAGTTATAATTGGATATGGTAACTTTTGTGCTCGACAGAAGAACTGCTGGGAAGAGGAAAAACAAGTAATTATGAAAACAAAAAAGGATTAACGAGATATTTTTTTCCTGCTGGGTACAAGCACCTGGATGGCAGAGAGCCTAGAATTGGATTACCTTTGAATTTTCTAAATTGTTTTCATGAGAGGAACTTTTTTGACCCATACAAATCAGAAAGAAAGCTTCTTAGAAATGAGGAATATTAATTTATAAGAAACATTTCCTCCTATTTGGGCACTCAGGGATATACTGACTGCTCAGAACTGCTTATATTTTTTTAAGTTCTCTTCCTGACTAGGTCAATGAATTGCAAAGCCAAAATTCATGACCTTCAGCAAGGAATAAAACTGCAAATCTTGAGAAGAATGCATTCCTGCTTTACTTTTAAGGTAGCCTTTCAAAGCAAGCTTAACTGTCTAGAAATAAGTAAATAGCAACTTTCAAAATAAAAAAAAGTGCACGACACATTTTCTCTGCTGCTGCTGCTGCTTTTACACAGAAAAGGATATGATACAATTTTCCTAGTATCATATGTATTTTTTCAATTCAGTATTACGTTTGACTGTTGAAATTTGTTTTCTATGTGGGTAAAATATTTGGTTATACAACCCAGTCAAACTGGTACGTAGTCACAACAAACCAGAGCAATTTTTTTCCTCTTGTAGGAGGCTGAAGGATTGACAGCTGGAGAGATATTTTCCTGTGTCAGTATGTGCAGGGATGTCAAGCACTCTCTTTGGAGAGGGCTGATGATACCTGTTCATATCCCACAAGCAAACCTCACCTGCTACCGGGTGCAGCTGGACAAGGTCGGAACCATGTGAGCACTCATATGTCTTTTCCACTTATGCAAAGTTCATTAGCATCAATTGACCTGTGCTATTCCAGCTTCAATATATCAATGTTAACAAAACATTAATGCTGTACTTTTGCTGTAAAAGAAAACCAAGTTTCATTTGAAATACAAACATATAATGAAATGCAGCCCATTGCCCCCACTTCAGATCCCAGGGACTGATGGCAAGATCTTAGTCAGACCCCAGGCAAGCTGTGCAAATCTGGCATCTTTGCTAAGATGTATATGTGGAACCACAAGTATTTAGAAGCAGCTGTACCTCCTGCAAAAGGCTGTTGCTGTAGCATCATAAAAGAACTGTGGAAGCTTTTCATCTGGTAGTTCCTACCTTGGGAAGCTGAGCTTGTGAGGCACAGCTGCTGTACAGGTCCTCTTCAGCAGCACTGAAAGATGTGACCAAGAGTGGGGTAAGAACAGGCAAACCCACACAGGCTGGGATGCCTTTGCTTGGGCAGCCACATCTTCAGCAGCAGACCCACACCGGGAGTGCAGAGCCTCCTGAACTCTGTTCTCCCCAGACTGAGGATGGTGGTACTTCAGCTGGTACTGAAAACGAGGTGTTTGCTATAGACCAGCTCCAGAAAGGCTCTAGACCAGCACCAGGGCCTTTGACTTCCCCTTGGGAGGAAAGACTGGATGGTAAGGCCTTAAGTTCACTACCTGATGCTGCTGTGGGCTGTCAACTCACAGAGTAGAGAATTTGTCAGTAAAGCCACAGTGGGAGCAAGCAAAAGTGTTTGGAAGGAAAATATTGCTGAATAGCCTGTGCTGCCCTAGCTGGGCTACAAATGAAGCTTGAAACCATGCGGGAATAACTTACCCTCACATTGCACAACTCTAACCCTGAAGCCCTGAGATAAACAAGATGATATTTGAATGAAGGAGGAAATATATAACCTGCATTGATTGTGGAGGGAAGTTATTTATTCAGCATTTCAGCATGCTGGGAATGTTGGTTCAGCAAGGAGAGGCTTGTGCTGTGCTTTCAAAACGCTCCCCAGACTTTACCTGAAGGATCATCGCAAGAATAAGTAGTTCCTGTGTCTGTTCATCTGGAAAGGCAGGGGGTCCGTACGGACACTACAGGTGTAGGTAGAGTGCAACTGCTGTGTTAGAGAAAGCATAAGCAGACTGACTGAAAAGAAAGACACAACTAGCCTTTGTGTTGATAAAGGCAAAGTCTCTCTGATTGTAAGAGTTTTGTGAGTTTGGTGCTGGGTTGTTTTGTTTGGTTTTTTTCACAGATAAAGCATATATAGGAAAGGTTTAAATATTTAAATATTTAAATGAAATTGTTTCTCCATACTTGCTCTTTGTGAACAGCAATTAAATTTCCTGACAGGAATACAAGTGATAAATATGAATTGCATTTTGCATGGTGTTTATAGAAAAATAATGTTAAAGTTTGTATTCACAGAATTAAAGGTCCTTTTAATAGTCATTCGTATCCTCTCAGAAAGAAGAAACTACACCTCATGACTCTTGTAATTTGAGTTTTGGAAAGTGTTTGTGAAGCATAGGCAGCAAGTGAATAGCAGATAAAAAATTACTGCTGAGATTCTACTAATGATTATATTAAATATTATTATCTGTCTTCATAAAGAGTAGGGAAAATAATTGAGAACATTTGCTATTAAATGTTTAAGAGCACTTCTTTGATTTTGATGCAAAGCTCATTCTAAGATATGTGCACATATGCATTAGTTAAGAACATGTACCCCTTATGGTCCAATTCACAGGACACAACTTGAATGTTTGTCATGCAAATAATTAACAATTTCAACCTGACATGAACAGGGATATATGTAACATGCAGCATACCAATAGCAAAAAATATTGCAGAAGATTTACTGCAAGGGGAAAAAAGGGCTGTAACATGAACCAATAATTTCTTCACTTAATCCAGGAATAAAGATAAAAGGAGAAGAGAAAAATACAGTTAACTCTTCCCCAGGGTGTTTGAGTGAGAGAAGTGCTGAACTGTGAATCAGAATTGAATAGACAGAAACATTAGCTCCTTTCAAAAGGATGTTTGCCTTACAGAGATCAGATATTGTAATAGCACAGATCTGGCTTCTTGCCTATACTTTGCAGCATGCAGATGAGTATTTTCCTTTCTCAGCAACTCTGCAGTAAAAACCACCATGAAATCACAGAAATATACTCCAGAACCTGTGGCACTAAACCTGCATTATATGGGAAAACTGTTGTTTAAACATGTCTTAAAATGGCTTTTGGTGGTCTCTTTGCAAACACATACTTCTTCCCAACACCCCCCACGGAAGTGTTATCTCAGGAATGGCCTGGGAAGGTGTCCTGAGGTGTTTTTCATTGGTCCTTGTTAACCCCTTCCTGTGATTGGGTGTTCCTGTAAGCCCCTTGAGACTTCTAATTGGTTACTTTGTGAATCCTCCTAAACCCTATAAATGTAACATCCCCTGCAATAAACTCTCTCTTGCCTCCTCTCCGCGCCCGGTGTCCTGTCTCCGTGCCGGCCATGGGGCCACGTGCGGGGGGGGAGGGGGGAGCACCTCTCCCCTCCAGGCTCAGGACCAGAAGAGACCCCAGAAGAAACCCCTGGAATTCCCTTTCCCTATCCTTCAAGGCGTCGGAATGGTTCCTCAGATGGAGATGGAACTAGAACTGGGCTGCCCCACATCGTGGGTGGGGAAAGGGATCCAGAAGCACCCTCTAAAATGACCACCTATTCTGCTGTCAAACACTAGAAATGTCCGATGCTTGATTAGCGGAGCTGCAGGTAAGATCTCTCCATTCCAGACTCACTGTCATTGGAAGCACAAGCAATGAATACCTCTGAAAAAAGGGCTCAAAGAGGCACATTTTCAAAGTTGATTCATGATGCAGGCAGGTGCCAGACAACTCCTTTAAAAAAAAAATACCTACATGCTATTGAATTGAAGAGATGAAAGAACACCTTTGTATGGTGAATTATCCCCCCTTGCTCTGAGGGAGCTCTAGTTTGTTGTGCTGAAGATCAGGATGTATCAGCCCACACTAAGTTCTGCTCTGCCTTATCCAGACCCTTGCAAGCCTGAGCTAGCTTGATACTGACATTTTATTGCAAACTGAAACTGAATAACCTGAGAATGTTCTTCTGTAGTTGCACCACCTAAGCATGTTTAAACCATCAGGACCACTGAAAGCTGTGTTTCAGTCAGGTTTCCTAATTTGAAAAACCAACAAATAGTTGGCCAATCTCAGTGCAGAACAAAAAATGCCTTTTCAGTTTATCAACTTTGTCAAGACTAAAGTCGCCACTACATAGTCTACCATTGTGAAGTTTGGGTATTAAGGTGGAAGGAAGGACATCACAGAGGAAGAAGTCAAAATATGTTATTGCCAATTTAGCCATGTATCTGATTCACTAATACAGTCTTTCATGTTTGTACTGTAATTGCCCACAACTGTCTTGATTTTGTCAACATCAGTATTTTTCTTACATTTAAATGACACATCTGGGACTTCTGAGAGGCACATAAACTTAATTTCCATAAGCTACTTATTTCCTCTCCACTGTCCTGTTAACATCATCACAGAGTCATTTGGAGTGGAAAGGATTTCTGGAGGTCTCTCATCCAACTTTCTACTCAAAGCAGAGCCTACACTGTCAGGTGACCTTCTTCAGAGGCTATCAGTCCCTGGCCTTTTTCAAGAGAAGTAACGCTTGTTACAGTGATTTACTTGGCTTTCAGCTGTGGGTCACCATCTCAAAGACTACCGTTGTGTACCTACCCAACAAGAGCTTAGTGGCCCGTGTCTGAGGTCAACTTATCCTTCCACAAACCCAGGTCTAATGTGAGAAGATAACCATGATCATTTACTGCATTCTTAGTTAAACAAACTGCTGCCTGAAGCAAAGGATTCCATAATCTCAATATTCCACCCTTTAAAATGAATGTAAGCTTTCCAGTAGATACAAACATAGCATAACTCAGATTAACAGTGAGCTGGTTTTCATTCTCACCTGCATCTTCTCAGTAAAGTGTCTCTTACAGACTTGATCACAGAACAGCCTTTTTAGAGACTTTACCACAGTCTGCAAATATTTCAGGGACAGGAATGTTTTCAACATGAACATGCAGGAAAAGAGAAAATAGCAGGCATGAGATATTTAGGGCAGACACTGTGAATTCACTGTAGGTCTGGGAAGACTGTCAATACCAAGGGCTTGTGGCAAAATGCTGTGAAAGTACAGGAACAAAATCAATTGCAGCCAGAATTTTTCCCTCCCAGTACACATGACAAAATTATTTACAAGTGGCTTATTTAAATCTAGCCAGAAGTCAGCTATTTCAGTGGCCTATTGAGCAGAAAAGATCCCCTTTGAGTTAAGGAAGGTCACAGATCCAGTTACATCAACCAGATGATCTCTTTGACGGAGTGTTTGTAACACTTGCTCTACCTTGCCTTTGTTTCAATGTGGATGGCTTGTAACAGTGGGCTTTGCTGCCATTTTTTGCTGGCATTAACTAGAACTTACTGATACAACATTCCACAGAACGATGATGAGCACAGTGTGGAAAAAAAAACAAACTAGAGAGAACAACACATCTTATCTAGCAGCAAAAAAAGTCACTAAGACCACTCTTTCAGAAACCCTTATCTAACCTAAAGCTAAAAACTGCTTTAAACACCACCCACACTGCAGTCATAGATTTCCTGCTAGGCACCTCTCCATAATCTCAGTGAAAACTGCTGCAAAGGCTGGCAAGCTAATAGCTGATCTGGCTCAATGCCAGCTTGATTTTGACTGTCCCCTTTAGAAGTCTAGGGCATCTCTGCATTAGCAAGTAGCACAGCATAATTGGAGTGGGTCTGTAGAGTGAAACCATGGGTACAGAGGAGCTGAGAGCCAACCTGCACACATCTTAGGGATATTAATTCAGACTAGCTCTTGTGTGGGCCCTACACAGGACTTGAGTGGTTGGTGTAGCAGGGGCCTTGCTGGACCCCATCTACTGGTTTCAGCAGAGGGGCATCCAGTTTGTGTGCTCCAAGAGCACTTCACACTGAGAATGTGAGTACAATAAATGGGACAGAATATATGCTTCCCGACTACACACCTGATCTGAACAAAACTGCTCATGGCAAACACATCTTGAGATCTCTTGGGAGGGGTCTTGGTTCAGGGAAATCTTTAGTGTAGGAAGAGATTCTGGCTGTAGAGTTAATAAAAGCATCATTTGCTACTCACATTGTCTGTACAGGGTTAAACACAAAACTTTTAAATTTGATGAACCACTTTGACAACAAGTAAATTTTTTTCCTTTTTTAAAGGAAAAAGTAGGACTAAAGCCTGATTTTCTGTTATGTAGTTAAATCAAAGAGGTTCAAATTAAGGAATACCTGCCTTTTTTGTAATTTGAAAGTTTAACAGTGAGCAGCACAAATCACTGATTATGAAGTCCTTTACTTTATGAGCCTTTTCTGTCGTGCTTTGATACTAACTGCCTCCTAAAGTGTATTTGTTTCAGGCTGTCACTGCCAAACATTGTCATCTTCCAAGCATGTCCATGGAGGGACACCTGTTCTTATGATGCTTCAGGAGTCAGGAGTGGTGCTCTGGGGACAGCACTGTGCAGCTGCACAGGGGAGATGTTTATTGATGCCAAATCACAGAAAGCACAAGCACTGTTTTCTAGTAAGCTGACTCCTCTGGTTAAACCCCTGCAAACTCACTTCACAGTCAGTTTGATGGGCATTCACAGAAAAGTGTCAGAAACACAACTGGAAAAATACCCCAACATACAGGCCTGACCCTCACTACTCAACTGTGGAGAGGAACATGATGAGATATACTCCTTTCTTTGGTTTTGTTGT
This sequence comes from Corapipo altera, assembly GCF_003945725.1. NCBI lineage: Eukaryota > Metazoa > Chordata > Aves > Passeriformes > Pipridae > Corapipo > Corapipo altera. The sequence goes on from NW_020884872.1 coordinate 18,711,817, forward strand.
TGGTTTTTTTTTGTTTGGTTGGTTTGGTTTTGGGGTTTTTTTGTTTTTGTTTTTGTTTTTGTTGTTGTTGTTGTTGTTGTTTGGGTTTTTTGTTTTGGTTTTTTTTTTTTGAGGTTTTTTTGTTTGGTTGGTTTTTCTTGCCTATTTCCATTCTGAACCCAATGAAGCGCAGTTGTTTATAGAGATAAATAGCTTTCACAGAGATGAAGACTCAACCATTTATATCAAGGAGCATATACCTAATCAAGATCTGTGGCTAGGTTTTCCGCAAGCAACTAGGGACCTGTATTACTGACTTCCAGAAGGATAGCTCAGTAATACAGGAAAAAAGCTCACCGTACCTCTCTAATGACTGAAATCTGTTTCTGCAATAGATAATACAGGGACTTGATGACTATACAAGAGACTTCATTTAATTCACTCTGTATCCCTGGCACTCCTCATCCAGATAATCAAAGAAATGAGACTGTAATGACTGTGTCTGAATATTTCCTTTCTTCTTAAGCTTTCAGATTCCTCATTGGTATTACTTATGCTTGTACGGGACTTGCCAGATTTCTTCATGTTCCAAGAGGAATGTGCATAATAGAGTATTCTGCCTCTTTCTCATGGCTCTATTGTAGAGCCTCCACAAGCTCTGCCCACTTATTCCAAACATCTTTTGTTCTGATGTAATATGTTCGAAGAATTCCACTTGGAAAAGAAATTAATGAGCAGTTCTAAGCCTGCTGAGCATAACTCCAGTGCATATGAGCTTTAATAACTGCACCAATTGTACACAGTCTTTGGGGTTAGGGTACCCTTAACCCTTGCTGAAAAAGGTAGGACTTTGCAAACACACTTCAGCCCCATGGAAATGTGAAGGAGGATATAGTAAGATGAACCTATCTTTCCATCAATTTATTCAGCAAATCTTCCTGCAGGAGTTCAGTTGCTATGCCCCGTTACACTGGCAGTGGTTGCTTTGCTTTACATAGCTGCTCAACAGGCCTCAAAGGCAAAGCATCCAGAGGCTCTGGAAGACCAAGGGCAACAGCATTGCCCCAAGCAGATCCCCTGTGGGTGTGAAGCTGAAGCAGCCATCTCTCTGATGCTCCCAAAAACGTGCCAGCTTGTATTCCATTTGCATTCCCCATTCCCGGCTTGGGTTTTATTTTCTTGTCTTTGGAGAGGAGAAAGAGAAATATTTATGAATATGGTTCTATATTTGCTATCCTTTTTGTGTCTTTCTTCTCTCTTTCTTCAGTCTGCAGCATCCAGAATGAGGGAGCAAACTAACCCCACAGCAGTGGCCCACTTGCCTTTGAGTGCATGGAGAGGAGGAAGGACAGACTTTACACTGATAAATAAACTATCCAGAATTCTGGCATTTATTTTAATGCACTCCAGAATACACTAGCCTTTTTATTGGAGACCTGAAAAGACAAGGTCCCTAATAAAAAATATTTCTGGTGTAGATTTAAAAATTGACAAAGAGTAATGAAAAGGAAACAATGCAGAAGGAAAAGATATACAGATTTTACAATCATATGGTTAATGAAAATATTTTTCAGCTTATCTTTTTCTGGCTCACTTATGGAAGATTAAATAGAAGCAAAACAAGTTAAATAATTGGGGAGGGGGGAGGCAGGGGAAACACAACAAAAACAAACACCAAAACCCACACATTACTGAAAGAACCAGAGAAAATTGTTTCAGCTGCAGTCCAGTTCCATGGGAAGAGACAATTCTACTAAAGATGAAAGAGACTAGATGAGTCCAAAGCTTTACAGTTCTTGAAGATTTGGATTACGTAAAATTTAAGTCTTTTGACACACTGCTATTCATTAAGTTCTACTTTTACAACAATTTTAGAGATGAAAAAAACCCAGACTCAAAAAAACCCAAATAACCTAACATGGCTTTGACTGAAGAATTTTGTCTTTGCTGGAACTGGGAACAGAATCCAGGCATACCAACTCGCAGCTCTCCTAAGTATTAGAGAGCCACTTTTAGCAAATAAATGTAGAGACACACTTTAAACGAACATCATTTCCTATGCTATGACCCAAAATACATGCAATACAGTGAAATCTTGAATAATTTATCTACTATATGAGTTCATTCTTCAAAAACAAACATACCACACAGTGTAATGGGAAATTATCTTCATAACTTTCAGGATCTTTCAAATGCATTTGTGACATAAATACATGCTTACTAAAACAGCTACAGATTCTTAAAACTTCTGAGAGTCAGCATTTTTTGGAGAAAGAAAATGCCTGATTCCTTTCTTCACTTTCTGAAGTTCACTGAAGTTCTATGGCATTTTCAATAAATTACCTGGAATGCTTGTTGAAATGCTACTTAGATTAGTTTAACTCAAAGGTCAAACTATTTTCAAAACATGCCTTATCATTATCGGCACAGAGGTGTGAGTATTTAAAATCATATTACTCTTGTGAAATATGCATATATTTAAATATTTATAGTGTCATTAACTTAAAATATGAAGTACAGATGTATTAGCTTACTTACTGAATCACAGTAAAGATTCCCAATGGATTATCATAAACGTCCATTGTATTTAAAGTTGATGGAAGCAGTTGGCAAAGAGAACAGCTCCTGGGACTCAGCAGTCCTGATCAGTGAATCTGTGCCTCTTCTCTTGCTCTACACTTTACATACGTGTGTACAACCCTCCTCTCTGTGCTTCTTGCTCAGCTTCACCCGGTTCAGCTGCCTTTGTCAGATTGGCTACTGAACCACGAATGTTGCTGTTGGTTAAAAGCTACCAGAGGCAATGGCCAGCAACCAGGGACATGGAGGGGGTTCTCTGGAAGTGACACTCCCACATACCAGTCCATGTCGATGCTGCTGACAGGGGAGGATCAATGTGAAAATTGCAGTCCCATGGTCTGGGCTGTAATGATTTAATGACAATTTTTAAAACTGTTGTGTTGCTTCACCTTGAACCAAGCCTTGAGATTACCTTTAAAAAATATAGAAAAGACTTTTGGGTTTGTAATGAAATAAAGCTTTCTTCTACTTATGCAAAAAAATGAAGTGACAGTAAGAGAAAGTCTCTTTGTCAATTAAGTATCACAGGATGAACAGTACAAACCAGTCCACTGAACCCAATGAGTGTGTATCTAAGTTTTCATTTGCCCAGCTGAAGGTCTCTGATTTTCAAAGGAGCATGCCTTTAATTCTTGAAAAGTAGGTCTTTCTAAAGACCGTAAGCATCTTGCAAACACCTGTGAGAAACATAGTCTCTCCATGTAAAGAGACAACATTTCCTTACCAATCTACACTGCAATTTAAACACAACGGTGGTAAGAGAGTTTCTGAAGGAACAATTTATTCCCAAGTGATCCTGCATGAAGAAATTCTTCAGCTGAGTACATCTGATGACAGCTAAGCACTTTAAAGGAAGTACTCTGTCTTCTTCCTCCCTTCAGATCCACCAATTCCTGCACTCTAGGAGTGCAGTGTTGAGCACAGCTTTGTTCAGGGAAGGAGGAAGAACAGATGGTTCAGTGAGGCTGGGGTAACAGGCTCATGGGAAGCTGTGGAGGGCACATCAGCCCTTACCATCAGACTGCACTGGGCAACAGGAACTGCTGTGTCCAAGTGGATGAAAAAAAGCAAAATGAGAGGGAAAAGTGGTGTATCTGGTCATTGAGCTGCATACCAGTGATGTGGGGCTTGGGCATAAAAGGCAGCCATGATGGCAATGGATGTGCTGCAAGTAGTTACTTAAGTGGTATCCCCATTTCTAACAAGTTAGACCCACCTGCTCTCCCACAGCTCTCACCTTGCCCAACCAAATTACAAAGAAGTGCAGTGTCTCCCAATGAGGGGAAAGACTCCTTCAGAACTGAAGTACAGGCAACTGTATCATAAACTCTGATAGCATTGCTAAAGGTGATGATTACAGAATTACAGAATTACAGGGTGGGTAAGGTTGGAAGGGACCACAGTTTAGCAAAGATAATTTCAGCCAAAGGATAATGATCAAGGCCAAGAACATTTCATTGCATGCCCCAAAAAGACCAAGACAACAGAAGAGAGAAGGAAGCGCAGTGGCTGCAGTGGATGGAGGACACACCTGGAAAAGTCACACCAGGGCTCCAGAGCTTCCCTGTAAAAGCAAAGCTACCAACCTGCTGGGTTTTTACTATGTTGCAGAACTCATGTTTTGACACAATGGAGAAAAGAAATGGAGACCATTATGAATCTGTCCATTAAAATGTGCCAATGGAGAGTCCACAGTCTTAATTTTCAGGACAGAGTCTGAGCACAACCCAGCACCTACCTTCTTGAAACACCAGTAGTGAAAATCTCCAGGTGCAGTATGGTACATATATGGGTTTGGGCATAATTTCTGAATTCAGATCCTAGCTCTGAAACTAATTTCATTTCTGGCAATGGGTAAATTGCTAACAGGCAACCTGAAAAGACATTTCTTCAGAGCTACTGATATTCGGTATTTAGCCTGAGACATGTAGGGCTGTATTTTTAGAGTCTCATCCTGAAGGGTTAGTTACAGATGATCGTTTTCTCTAAAACTCAGGTGTACAAGCTATCACTAATTTGACTTCTGTAATCAGAAGCCACATTTTAAAAAAGCAAGTTTTCATCTCAAACTCAGCAAGTGCTTTTTGGAAATAGCCCACTAATTCAACAAGCTTCAGCACAGATATTCAGGCTGTGTTGCTAGTTAGCGTGAAAAAGCTTACATATCTAAAAGATTAATCAGACAATATTCTTGGAATAGTCTGAGGGATGATGGAGGTAGTTACCCCGTATGGTTTCCTCACATGCACTTAAGCTAGATAATTTGATCACTTATTTACACTCTCATGTTTTCTCCCCATTATATGTAATATAACTGAATCTTTTAATTACTCGTTTTTCAGATTCTCTCTTATTCTGCATAGCAATCTTGCTATCCCTCCACACCATGTAAGACATGGCAGAAGTTATTCATGTACCATTAGACACTGAGGTCAAGCTCATTACTCTGAAGAAATTCAGTAGATCATTTTAGGGATAACATGATCCAAATGAGATAGGTCCCAGAAGCCAACCTTCAGCACCAGCAGTTTCCCCATTCTATACTTCTCTGTTCTAAAATCCCAGCAAAGGAGGCACTGAAAGAACCAGGGAGGGGAAAAAAAGGACATATGTTAATTTATTTGTTTTTCTCTGTGCTTCTTTTGTGAACAAACCAATGATGAAATAAACCAGTATTTAACATAATCCTTCCCTCTCACTACTCTCTTAATAGCATCTTGAGAAGCATGTACTGAACATTTGGGGCCAGATGCTCATCTGGCATGAATTGATGCACAAACCAGTAGAGCATATTATATATACATTAGAAGCTACGACAACTGATCCTTAATAAAGGGTTTCATAAGTTATGTAACTGGTAATTCCAGTACAGGATTTGTTTTTAATACGATTGACTTTGTTGAGAGGAACATGACTATAACTTTAACCTTGCTATTTCAAAAAAAAAAAAAAACAAAAAACCCAGACAAAAATCAACTGAACGCTCAATAGCAGTGTTCCTAGAAATCACAACAAAATTAATTCCTCACAGACTGTCATGTCCAATGTTTTTCCATTTAAACCAGAAGAATGGGACCCATCTTATCAAGTGCAGACTTTTTTTCCTCTCACCCAAGACTCCAAAATCATCAAAGAATAAGGTGCCTATAGATATCTTCACGCAGATATGTTTGGTTCAACGAATTGCATCAGAAGAGTTGGGACAGCCGTCTAAACTGAGGCAAGGTGAAACCTCATCCCAGTTCCTACAGTTGCTTAGGTTACAGCAGGGCCAGCCCATATTTTTACTCTACATCAGTTTCAGTCCACTGGCTGCAGCATGGTTTCTAAGGATAAGGTGTCAGTATGATTTTACAAAGCCAAAGGCAGGCTTTACTAAATAAATGAATGCTGTTAAGTTACCAATTTGACTGTACTGCTAAAAATGAGATTAACTGCTGGTTTATAGGAATTATTAAAAAATTTAAAACTTTTCATGTTGTGTCAGTGACTCAGATCTGATAGCATTTCAATACATAGAAGCCTCTAAATAATCAAGTAGGTCATGTATGGAGGCAATACCACAGGGCAATTACTAAGTAGCATGATAGGCAAATTCAGTTTGGAGAAAAATAAAAACATTTAGAACACTATTTAAGGGTAAGACGGGTGAATTTTTCTAGGCAATAGCTAACCTATACATGCTCTTTATCTATAGTTTTATTTTGTCTTGGCAACAATCCTCATAAACAGGACTCATATGTTCTGACATCAGATGTCTATGGTGCTGTTGGCTGTCTGTGTTAGTCACCCACTGCTTGTCTCCACAGCTGCTTCTAGGATGTGATTCATCTGACCTAATTCAGCCAGCTGCTTTACGGTTAAGATGAAGTGTCTGTTTCTCTCCATTGTCTATCTATCTGAGCTATTCAGTGTGTGGTACTGCAGATGGCAATACTTTGTGTACAACAAAGGAGAATTGGAGCTGGAGGAGAAACTCTGAATGTTGTACATCAAGTGAAGATCTGTGTCTCAGGGCCTCCCCTGAGGCTCTATATTATAGAGAGAAGAAAGCAAGATGCAAACCAGACTTTGGTGTTACAGTGGTCTACCATGCTGCCAGTATCAAAACTTGCTCTCCTGAGGCAACATTCCATAAAATTACACTTGCTGGTGTGACTGAACCTGGCCTTCTAAAGGTTTGGAAAGAAGTTTTTTGAAGAAAATCTTTCACATATCAGAAAGTATAGACTTACCAGCAATCATGTGAAAAACATGCTCTGGCAGTGCTCTGAGTCTTACCTTAAAAGCCCAACACTCTCCCCTCCTCCCAGACCCCAACACATTAAGTCCCACACACTGAGTTTGGGCATAATTCAAGTAGACTATGATGTTGACTGTGTTCAGCAAGAGTCCTCTTCCCATCACTTATCATATTTACAGAATCATAGAATCACAGAATCACAGAACATGCCAAGTTAGAAGAGACCCACAATGGTCATCAAGTCCAACTTCTAGCCCTTTACAGGACCATCCCCAAGAGTCACATCCTGTGCCTGAGAGTATTGTCCAAACACTGCTGGAACTCTGTCAGGCTTGGTGCTCTGACCACTTCTCTGGGAGCCTGTTCTGGTACCCAACCACCCTCTAAGTAAAGAACCTTTTTCTAATATCCAACCTAAACCTCCCCTGACACAACTTCAGGCCATTCCCTGGGGTCACCACAGAGAAGAGATCAGTGCCTGCCCCTCCTCTTTCCCTCACAAGGAAGTTGTGACTGCAATGAGGTCTCCCCTCAGTCTCCTCTTCTTGAGGCTGAACAGACCAAGTGACCTCAGCTGCTCCTCATATGGCTTCCCCTCAAGGCCCTTCACCATCTTCATTGCCCTCCTTTGGACACCCTCTAACAGCTTAATACCTTTCTTATATTGTGGTGCCCAAAACTGCCACAATATTCAAGGTGAGTCTGCCCCAGTGCAGAGCAGGACAATCCCCTCTCTCGACCGGCTGGGGATGCTTTGCCTGATGCCCCCCAGAACAGGGTTGGCCCTCCTGGCTGCCAGGGCACTGCTGACTCATAGTCAACTTGACATCAACCAGGACCCCCAGATCCCTTTCCATGGCACTGCTTTCCAGCATCTCATTCCCAGTCTGTCTGTACATCCAGGGTTGCCCCATCCCAGGTACAGAATCCAGCACTTTCCCTCATTGAACTTCATCTGGTTGGTGGTTGCCCAGTCCTCTAATTTGTCAAGGTCTCTCTGCAGGGCCTCCCTGCCTTCAAGGGAGTCAACAGCTCCTCCCAGTTTTGTATCATCTGCAAACTTGCTTAGTATCCCTTCCAGTCCTGTGTCCAAGTCATTTATGAAGATGTTGAAGAGCACAGGGCCCAAGATGAAGCCCTGTGGAATCCCACTAGTGAGAGATCACCAGTCCGATGTTCCCCCATTCACTATTACCCTCTGTACTCGACCTGTGAGCCAATTGCTCACCCATGGCATTATGTGTTTATCCAGCTGTATGCTGGACATTTTGTCCAGTAGGATGCTGTGAAAGACCATATAAAAATCTTCATTGAAAACCAAAAAGACTACATCAACTGACTTCCCTTGGTCAGCTAGGTGGGTTAGCAGCACTTTCCTCTCATGAAGCCGTGCTGGCTGTACCAATGAGAGTGTTGTCTTCCAGGTTTTTTCAATACCTCCCAGAACAATCTTCTTCATAAATTTACAAGGCATTGAAGTGAGACTGGCAGACCTGTATTTCCATGGTCCTCCTACCTGCCCTTGTTGAAAATCAGGACAACATTTGCCAGCTTCCAGTCAACTGCGACCTCTCTGGATTCCCAAGACCGCTCAAAAATCATTGAGAGAGGTTTTGCAATGACATCAGCCAGTTCTTTGAGGATTCTGGTATTAATCCCATCAGACCCCATAGATTTGTAGCAATCCACCTGGAGCAGCAGATCCTGTACAATTTCAGGGCCGACTTTCAGGGTCATTATTCTCACAGTCATGGTCCTCCAGCACTGCTTTCAAAACTTTTGATACAGTGCAAAGTGGGCTCATCTTTTCCTTCCAAGCTCATTTCCAGTTCTGACCTTTAGTGAAAGGAACTGAGGTGTGGAAAAGACAGGGATGCATAACAGGACAGGCTGGCAGTGCTGGAGTTATGAGCATGTCCCAAGCTCACTCAAAAGAGTGGGCAGAGCTGGATGAGGGCAGTGGTGGTGCTAGTCTTGTATCTATGATTCCTTTGGAATTGGAATGTATTTGTTTAACATTCAGCGTATGTTTGACTTGTATTTATTGATGTTTGCATTAAATCATGTAATTTTTCAGCACTTATGTTATATCAACAAAGCTATATAAAGCAGTTGACATCCTCATGAAGATTCTTCATATGCTATTATTTATCATCTTAAAACCAGTAAACAGATCTGTAAAAGGAGCAAACATTTTCAGGTGCTCTACAGAGATGCAATAAGTGCTATTGCTGTACATGTTCCTTAGATATTGGGAAATGTAAAATCAGGAAAAATATTTAAATTGTATTTTTCCAACCTTGCACCTGCCAGATCTTAATCCTATGGCAAAATCCCATGTGCAGAATTAGATACAACTCATTGTGAATATGTATGGTGGAATCAATCTGGGATACGTAAAAGAAAATGAGAGAAGCCTTGGTGCTGCCAGAAGGGTTTAACAATTTTTTCCAGTTCTAGAGACTTAGATATACCGAAGTCCTAAGTAATAATTAACTTAGACACATTCTTTACTGCTCTGAGCAAACAGAAACTGACACCCTACTGTAAGTGAGCTGGGACTGTGATCTAAGAAGTCAAACCCCACCAGAAGATTTATATCCACTCCAACATATTTTGGCACAGAGTTGCCTCAGACAGGGAGAAGCAAATCATGAAAAAGGTTAAGCACCTCACAGATGGTTTTCCAATGACTGACAAGTCAGGTCTGTTCAAAACAAAGCTGGGACCAGTTGCAGTCTGTCTTTTCCATACTTACTGGCTGCTTCCAGGGACTGAGCTGCTGGGGCACCTGAAATGGGGATCCAGGTCTGTGTCGCATAGACTCACACCTTGTTGACTGTTGTACATGGAGCCTGAGCATGGTCATGTTACATCAGCAGTGACAAACAACATTCCACTTTTGAAAATGGCTAATGAACAGCCCAGACAAACTGCAAACAACGTTTCATGCAAATGGCAATCGGGCTAAAGGTGATGCACATAGAAATTTTACTTTGAAGTTCCAACAAGCCATAATTAAAGATCACCTAATCCAGACAAAGCAATACCCCATGCTTATTTATTTATGATTGTACCTAATTTCTATCAAGGATTTCTGACAAGCCATATTCATCATTCTCATTCAGATGTCAGAATAATGACTACTGTGGAAGTTATATAGCATGAAAAATTATGTTCTTAAACTTATGCGTATTTAGAGTGATTTAACTCAGCGCTGCCATCCTGTCTGCCAGGAAAAGGCATTTTTCTGTTTTGTAAATATGGTAGTGTTTGTAGCAACTAAGTTACCCAGACAAGTGGTGTCCTCCCAGCTGGATGGCAGATTCCAAAAGCATCCCTAAGGAACAATAGGGAAACCATATCTGACAGAGATCAACCAGAGGAAAGGCAGTGATGAGTTGAACAGTTGTGTTAATTAAAAGACTTACAAGGGTTTGTGAAAAGTCCTATAAGCCAATTCACTTGCATGCAAAACAATGAATAGGGGGAAGGGGAAACTTCATTTCCAAGTCAGTCTCCACTCCAAGTAAGGGAAATTTCAGGAACAGATTTGTTAATGGAGATACTTCCCATGTTGGAAGGCTGTGTATGATACTTTGACAGTCAATATGAATCAGAAAATTCTTCAAAGTCAACCAGAAATCAACATCAGCAAAATACATCTTAGACAAGTATTTAACTTCTCTCTATATACCTTTTAATGGAGTAGCTAATTTCTCAAGTCTTTCATTTTAATACCATTTTTACTTCTTATGTATTTTTTTTTAGTATAAAGGCAATGTTGGAATATGCCACCCCATTTTCATGATGGTGGTTGTTCTGAAGTATGGGTGTTGGGCTCACTGACCATTCCCAGAGCAATCTGCAAGGTGACTGAGGGAGCAACAAGCACTCCAGCAGACCACATGGCTGCCCAGTGACCTGGTGCAGGAGAGGACACATACTGGCCCCAAGCTGGTCTTCAGTGGTCAGTGCTTCTTCTTCCACACAGTTTTTTGTTCAGTGTCTCAATCACAAATGGCCCTCCAAATGTGAAGGTGCTCTGTGGTAACAAAACATGGTGGAAGAAAAGAGATGAGTTTCTGACTTTGTCTCCTTCATCTCGTTCACATTCCACAGCAACCGAGAGACGGCATGAACAGTCTGTCACACATCTGTATGTGGTAGCAGCTTCTGTGGAGGAAGAAGGGAACATTTTTTTGCACATTTGTCCTTCCTAATGCTCTAACCTTGCAGTAGAGCATTTTCATATTAGCTCAGTTGAATTGGCTACTATTTTTGGTAACCACACAAGTGTACACACAGTAGCTAGGCCCTCTCCCACCAGCCCTAAAAGCCTACTGATGCACACCGCCTTCTCCCACTCATTCCTGCACTTGCCTTGGAAGTTATTCAGGCAAAACTGCATCTGAAACTGGCTCTTTTTTAATTACTAAAAACTATGTGTACCAGTAGAGATGTACTATTGCAAATCTACGTGAGCACTGACCTCAATGCTCTTTACCCTAAGTAGAGCTCACTTGCCAGACCTCATCTAATATATACTGCTTTTTACTTCTGCTAAGCATGGTGATGCTTTAGCTCTTTTTAACTGGAGATTCATGACTGTGCAAGGGCTTACTTATCTGAATCACTGCCTATCACTCTGTTAAACCCCAAAGTATCTCCATCTGCTTTTGGCTGGTAGCGCTAATTTTTCAAAAGCAGTTAGCAATTTGAGGAGCTTTAATGTGGGATGCAGAAAAGAAGTCTCGTTTACAAAACTTTTGCAATGGTTCCTTCCAAAAATCATTCCCATTGAATGCTGGCTGTGGGCACCTTCGATGTGAGGAGCTCGGAATTACAGACTTTTCAGAATTTGTAAATTTTCTCTCTTTATTATTGTGAGAAAATATTATGAATTATTGTGGGGAAAAATTAATCTGAGGCTATAGGTCTCCACTCAGAATTGTATCCATGGTTGATCTCAGAATATTCTTTTTTTCCCCCTATATATTCAGTTTATGTGCAACCTAGTTTTCTCCACTGAAGGCTGTGAATAACAGATGTAACCTTATTGTCCTTACTGACTTCACTGAGCTATAATTGAACACTGCTTTTGGTATGCTCTCAGCAGTGTTGCTTGTGTACTGCAAGTCATCTAAGTACTAATATTGAATTTATTCCATCAAAAACTAGCCCCTAGGGGCAAAACCAAACCAGAAATAATTAAATTCATCTAGTAAACCACAGGTTCATTGAATAACATTGCCTTCTCTTAATGCTGTGTGTACATACAGTAAGCATAGATCATTACAGCCTGGCATACATTCGAATGCCTGTGAAGCCAAGATTCTGTTTTGGCTTCACAAATAACTAGTGCTTTGAATGGAAGAGAGAACAAATCCAAGTTTCTATTTTTTTTTCCCCAAGTAGAAATTCTATGTACTCTATTGTCAGTTTTTTCACACAACACTTTGCTTCTGTTTGAACTGCTTTTGTATTGCACTAGTACTTTTTTATTGCTTCCAGCCTGTCAGAGTGAAATGACAGTAGTCTTCTGTCAAACCAGTTATACGTCTGATTGAAATCCCTTCACATTTCACCTGAAGTTCATTATTTTCTCATTTCTATGTTGTTCACAGGATGAATTGCTTCACAGTTCACACTTTGCCTTGGAACACTCGTATCTATTGCATACCTCAGAGGTTCAAGGTTTGACCAACAATCAATGGGATTCCGCTTAATATTTCTATTGAGTATGACACAGCTACTTGTGTGGATCCTTCCCATACAGTAAGGTAAGCAGAAACCTGCAATCAAGTGGCATTTATCAAAGGCCTTGTGAAAGTTTAGGTCTGTATATAAAGCTCAGTGATGAATGCCTCCTCTTCTATCTTCCTTCAGCTCTTGATATAGAAGAGTTTTTGCAGTCAAACATGTAAGGAAAAATCAGTATGTGCTTGAATATTGTGAAGTGGGATGTTTTTATTTTTAAAATTTCTCTTTTTCAGCTGTGCTACTTTGTATTTTGCATACGACTAAAAATCACGAAGCGTTACATATCACATCTTAAATATCAAAGATGACTGTCAAATAATCCAAACAGAAGGCTCTGTAAGTCACGTTACTGAACAATTTCATATTGGAAACCAAACAAGATGAAAGAGAATAGCACTTACTGAATCAGAGCAAAGAGAGTCTTACTTTCCAGTCACACATCTGCACAAGTGCTTCAGTACATAGCTACGTAAATAACTCCCTACTTTGGCGTGTTTGAGTTTGTTTCTCTACATAATGGAAACGTGTACGTCTGCCATATCTCACAAGGGTAAAACATATAAAGATTTCTTTCAAAGAACTTTATCAAAGGACACTAAGTGGTCAGCACCATTATTGTTATCTTGCTTAAAATTCTCCATATCAAGACAATACAATGTAGGTTTTCACCTGCATGTCATTCAGCTTTGTGTGTTTTGGATGGAGTGTGAATGCTGCCTCAGTGATAAACTTTGTTTCCCTGGGAGGCGATGGGAGTGTTGCATGCTGCTGCTTCTAGTTGCAAGTATAACAGGAAAAGGAATTACAGTTACCTTTTACTGAAAACCTGAAAGCATTTTGAGTGGCACTAGTGTTGCATAAAAGCACAATTATTGAATGTCATCAACAATGATAAAGCTTTGCCAAGGACATGCACATTCACCACCTTATCACAAAACGAAGAACAATCATCAAAGAAAGAGACACATTCTTATGCATAACAGTAGTCTTAGTTTATGGTACATCATTTGTATAGTTATTTATTTTTAACAGCTGGTGAGCAAATGACTTCACTATAATGTTGAATTTCTTTCACGAGCTGTATATATTTTTCCACAGAGAGATGACTCAAAGTCAAATCAAAGTCAGTCCACATCAGTACACAAATGAGCATTCTGTTCTATGATAATCCAAGCTCTGACTGGCCATGCTCCTACTGATGCTAATGGCAAATCTGCGGTCTCGTTTGGTTGAAAAGACAATGATCGAAAACCATTAGATGGCTAGAAATTTGACAGAAACTGGAATCCCAGAGCTGAGAATACTTCAGAAGTCAGAGCTACATTCATATTTTTAAGAAAGTATTCACATGCAGTAGGATGTCTCTAATATGCAAAACACATCAGAGGAACATGAGCTACTTTTGTGGTGTGAAATAAATGTTAGATCGAAGAATGGAAATGTCCTCAAGTTTCCTAATGACAATTTCACAACTCATACTGTGGAATCTTTTCTTGAGTTTTATTTGCTAGAACAAACTATATAAATTACTAGGATATTATTCCAATGACATGGAATTGCTTAAAAACTGACAGAAAATTGTTTATAAAACTTTATGTCCACACCATCAGTTATCTTAGAACTTCAAATTGTTAAATTGTATTAGAAATGTTTTTCAGATAATCCAGCTTTCCAAAGACAATTCAGAAATTAAATGCACACAGATCCAGTTGTGTATCTCCCCTGCACTGTCACAATTCAGGTTTCTCCCTGTGTAAGGGTGTTAACATCTGAGTCCTCATCATGGCAGCAGCTGAAAATATATGCTACCCTTTTGCATACCCTACCTGTCTTCTTTGCCTAACCATAGTTCCATCTCTGCTGCAAGCCAGTACACTGTTCTGTATTCCTTATTTCATATTAACACGTATTTTCTTTTGCTGATACCCCCTCTGTATTTTGGGGTCATTGTATTTACTTCTCTGCCTTCTGTAAGTAGCAGATTTATCTGCTAACACTCCTAAGATTCAGTGCAAGAGTGCAGGCTCTCCTGATTTGGAGTAACAGATGCATCTACACTGTGTATATCCAGCAGCTGTAGAGCTGTTCATCTCACCTGCAGTTCAGCCAGCAAGCCTCTAAGCCTGACTTCCAGCATGGTCAGAGGCACATACTTCAGGATGCTGCATCCTTGAATGCAATAAGACTATTACCATGTTCCCTAGTGCGTCCAGATGGGATGTCTGTGGGCAATCTGCAATCTGCCTAGCAGATAAGATACAGGCTGGAAGCAGAACATGCTATGTTGGCTGTTGTTCATGAGATCATTCTTTCACACAGGATGATCACAAAAGATGCTATCATCTTCTCTGTTCCTCTTCTTCAAATTTGTAGGTTCTTAAGAGGTCTTGGAAAGATGTATAAATCTTCCTCTAAGCATCAGTGCCAAGATCTCTTGTCATGTGAAAAACTCTTTTGCTTGCTTCACGCTTGTCTAGTGTGGTGATTAAGTGGAGATATGTCCATGGGAAATGCTTACACTACAACTTATGCTCATCAGAGTTGATGACAAAAATCTTCTTAGGCATATTAAAATGCCAAGGGAGAAATTGTGAACTTTATGAGAAACATTCAATGTTTCTTATTCCTACAGGAAAACCTTTTTACCCAAGACAGAATGAATGTGCAGAGACAACTGATTATTAGCAGTAACACCCTAAAAGTCAGGTAGCCAGACAGATAGGCAATAAAGAAGCACTAGCTGTTGGACATCACTTTTCCCATTCCTTCTAGGCCCTAATTTCTTGCTAGATAAGCAGCGAGCCTTGCAACAGCTTCTGCAGTACAAATGCTACCTCCTCACAAGATCATCCTGGTGCCTAAGATGGCAATCCCCTGTGAGATGTGCCATCTCTGCCTCTCACATTTCTTCCCATCCCTCATGCTACTCAGCTAGCAACTATTAGTAACTAATGCCAAAATTCACAACAGCCAAAAAAATTTCCTTTTAATAGCTTTAATAGCTTGCTCTGCTTTGCTGGCTGAAAGAGGAGCTGATACGTGATAAACTTGGTAAAATTTTCTACAAAAAACAACTTCTAGCAAAAAATTGTAATTGTTACTGAACAGAAATGGGGGGCCAAAAACACTTGCTTGCATTACCAAAATAATAAAAAAAAAAGTGGGGAGGTGCCCTCTTTTTATTAAAAAACTACAAACTAGAACTGAGCATTATTGTTTTTAGGCTGAAAACCAAAATACTTTGGATAAAGGCCAGAATATTTCAGCTGAGAACTAGCTAATGCTTCATCACTGTAGTTAGCAGATGTGACTGGATCCACACAGGGAGTGAATTTGTTCCGCAAAACTTGACATTTTTTCGCAGTCACGTTTCAAGTGGAAAAGAAACCCTTTGAAAATGCAGTGGTAGATTAAAAGGAAATAATCCTTTTTTTGCAGAGGAAAGTCAGGTATGTACACATAGAATGGAACTGGCAATAAAGCTCTCATGGGCTTTCCCTGCTCGTTTTCCTCCCTACCACATGCAGTCTGTCAGTCTCACAGCAGGAGACAGCGCTCAGACCTCTCGGATAATGGGCATGCAAAAAGCTGTCGCGTCAAATATTTTTTAAAACTGTGTTAGACTTTATAAACTGCCCTCCAATCTGACCGAGGAATACATTTGGTAAAGGTCCAAGACTCTGCAAAATAGAGTGATTCCATGTGCTCAAGACACTTAGTTATTTAAAGGTTTACTGTATGTGGCAATCTATAAAGAGACGAGAAAAGCTTTCCACTTAGCATGTCCTTCAAGATAAGAGACAGAGGAGTTCTAAAAATTTAGAAGGTGCTTAAAATTACAATCATTCAGTATTCATTATACTGCTCTCCTTGCACAGATTGAAATAAAAATTGGTGTGTTTGTTGTTACCCCAGTACCAGATTTTTTGAAGCTGTGTGCATGCAGTTCATTGGGGTTAACTTGCTATTAACCTACCAGTCAGGGAGACTTTCCCACAAAATACCCTGGACCTCTCCTGACTCCACACCATAGAAAGTTCCAAGCATGGCCAAGCCCTATCCCCTCCCTGGCCCAGAAACACATGCTGCATCCAGCTCACTGTTTGGCTGATGGAGGAATAGCATGGCATAGAATGGCATGGCATGGTGTGGCATAGCAGAGCATGCCACAGCAGGGAAGTCTAGTTGCAATCCCACCTGAGCAGTGCCACTCTAGGAAGACACATCTGCTGTCATTTATTTTACCTTACTGCTTGGGAATAAAGTAATTTTTTTTCCTCTCTTCATCCTTTATTCCTCACTTCTTCATGTGGCAAACAGTAGTTTTTGTTTTAACTGTAGTTTCACTTAGCAACAGTATGGAATTCCTGTTCTCATGTGGCTTGGGCTGTGGATGCGTTTTGAGCTCTGTATGTTGCCAGGTTGTGAGAGCCCTGCCACTGAGGGGGCAAAGCTCTGGCCATAGCTGGGGTGCCGTTTGGCATTGCCAGTGACCAAAGTGCACAGGGTAGAAGTGAAACCATTTTGCTCACAAGAGACTGATGTCCTTGCATGGCCTCGCACCCAGCAGCTGCCTGGCAACAACGTGTAGCTGCTGCAAGTGCTCCAGTTTAAGAGACTATCAATCTGACTGTTTTACATGTGCCTATTTAGCAATTAGCAACACTGCTGTTGCCAACAACTCTACATAAGAGTAAAAATTTGGTGAAATAACTTAAATTTTAGCCTTTCTCTAAAGTAAAATGATTTACCTCTGGGCAAAGGGAGCTACGGAAGTATGTATGGGTATGTTACAGTTGATTCCTAAATCTCTCCTCTGCTATAAACTGCAGCATCAGTGGGATGTCAGGGGAGCTCCTGAGTTTGTTCTGGGGTGTGTGGTCCCTCAGGGACACTGCCAGCTTCCGTGTGCTGGAGTGCTGATAGACCCTGTCGTGGTTGTTTTTAGAGCTTGTTTGGGGTTTGACATGTTCCGCTGTCTTCAAGAGCCATATCTGATGCTGCCCAACAGACCTTTATACTTTTTCTCTTTCAAAAGGAGTTCAAAGCTGATTCTCACAACTACAAAGTACTCGCTAGTGAATCCCTCAGGTGTCTCAACCCTAACAACTTCCCCATGGGATAAACTGCTGCTGCACCATGGAGGTGACAGAGGTTGTAAGTACAGCACAGTTGAGGCAGGGGAGCCAGCCTTGATATTTTGAGAGACCGTAATCCCAATCCCAACAGTTTAGAAAGGCTGTTGAAAGATCCAGTTTATCACTTGGCAAAACATCTAGCATTTGCCAAGCAACAAAATTCACACAGTCCAGACTGATGCTTGCCAAGGTTTGACAGAGTTAAAGCACAACCATCTTTGAAACACACTGTTAAATATTCTCATTTCTTTTTATTTTACTCTTGAAATGGCTTAAGAATAAACCAGATCACTCTCAAGTACTCCAAGTACTGTGTGACCGCTGAGCGGAACATGTTGCTCTGCTACTGGTGCAGCTCAATGGCAGGCGAGGGAGCCCCTTCCATCCCGCTGCCTACTCCTTCGCGTGGTCTTATGAGGACACCTGCATTCCAGCTCACCTCCTCGGCTCTGTCATCCATGTTTTCTGGCTTTCTTTAGCCACCAGAATCAAATAGCTGCTTTGTTTGCCCTTCTCATTGCTGTAAGACATCGAGAACTCATGCGGTTTTGTAATTATATTACTTGAGTTTTAAACTTTCCACTACTATTTTAAAACTGCACAGTCACTTCTAGCATGTAAAATTACATTGAAAATATATTTGCTGCTTCTTTTAACGGTTTTTAAATATTAATAATTTTTAAGGAGCTTCATTGTAAAGCAGCCCTGTCACTCTTATCAAGGACATTGGATAAATGCATGGCTGTGATGATGTTGACCCAGCAAAAATATTTTCAGCACTTTGAAACATGTAGTTCAGGCATGCTTTAGAATTATAGACAGGGTTTTATTACAAACTCTTTCTCATATATAACATGCTGTTGTAGTAGTCTTAACCTGTTTTGGTTTTGGGAGGGGGTTGGGGGGGGGGGTTTTGAGGTTTGGGTTTTTTTGTTGATTTTATTTTATTTTATTTTTTGATTTTTTTTTTTCCAGTTAGATCTGGAAGAAAAGGATTTGGGATGGCTGAATTTTTTCATATCGAAGATCTGGCGTTTGCGTTTTGGTGTTTCTTTTGTGTGTGTAAGATTTAAATCTTTTTGGTAATGGGCCAAAGTAGCACAATGTGCAATAATGGTTCTGGCATGTTTTCAGTGATCATGGCAGAATTTATTTTACCTCTCAGTATGCAGGAATATATTCCAGTGGGTAAGGAGTGTTCATTATTTTAGGTTGACTCAGTACAAATATATATATTTAAAAAAGGAACATAACTAACTTCAGCCCACACAAAACCATGAAGCCAGATGTCTTTTTTTGCCTCAAATTCAAGTAGATCCTTTATAAATTGATGTGGAAAAAAAGCTGAAAGGGAAGTTTTAATTATATGCTACAATCAAGAAGGCATTTTACATCCCAATTGGCAGAGCTCTTACTGTGTATTTTAAGCAAGATGAAGATGACAGAAGAAAGCAGAGAGAAAAAAAACCAATTTCTATACTAGTTCTCTGTGCAAGAAGCAGCTTGATCTTATTTATTGTATAGTTTTTGCAAGTTCTGATATTTAGAGCCTGTCCTGTAACATCTAGGAAGAAACACTAAGGAATCTTAACCATATTAGCATGAATTATAAATTAATTTCCTGGAGTCATAGCCATGGCTCCTAGAGGGATGTTAACATATATGCCATTTGTTTTGGCACCTAATGAGTCTCTGGTAGATCTTTCATCATTAATCTTCACAAAAATGGGTGAGGATTGGGAGGGAAGGGAAATTCTTTCAGCATTCCCTTTATAACTACATGCAACTTTACCAGAAACAAGTAAAATACTATAGTTTCCTTTCTTAATTAATTTGATTTGGTAACAGCTTTTTTGATATATCAAACTGAAAAGTGTCAGGATCCAGAATTAATGTTCAAACCTCATAAAAATTGCATTTTGTAAATACAGACCTTTTGACTTCCCTCCCCCTCTAAATAAAAGACTGATCTAAATAATCAGTTCTTTATGCCCCAGTACCTTTACTGTGCAAAATTAACATCCTGTTCTTGATTAGAAAATAGGATTTGGTAACAAGCTTTTTTAATTAGAGCTGCCCATAGGCAATAGGTTTCACAGACTGGCCAGTAGGTTTCTCACAAAGCAATTCTCTCCCCATTTCTTTAGGTTTTTTTGAATACAGAATGAGCAATAAACATAATCATAACTACTAGCTTTATTTGTAAACAGTTTGCAATATTGGATACTAAAAAATACTGGAGCATTTGCTTGAAACATCTAGTAATTGGTATTGACTACAAGACATTAAACCTGAGGTTTCCTGCTTTGGTAAGAGCCTGGAGTAAAAACGGTAACAGTGCTTTTGGGGATACGAATAATCTCTGTAGAGTGGAGCTGTAAAGTTTCCCAGCCAGTACTAGTAAATAGCACTACCTCTTCATTGAATGTGATCAATGAAGTGTAATGATTGCATGGTTACACACCGGAATAGCAATCAAAATTACCATTGTTAACTATACCAAAGATTCACTCCTGTAGTACTGGGTACCAGGTATTTGTTAACTGCTGGTAAGCATTTTAACTGATTTAAAATGGCTGAGACAAACTGAGTCACTAGAATTCAGGTTTCAAATTTTCAGCCAGTATTTTAATTCTCTATAACTGCTGAATATCTAAGACTTTGCATATTATGATTTACACTGCAATAATTAGTATTTCTTTAAACATAATTGTTACAATGCTAGGTGACATCTTACTTGTTCTTCTGTCAAAGTTAAAACACCTTCAGGAACAGGAACTCCTTCCTTGGACTTTCCTCTTACTGGTCCGGCTTTATCCTGCCACTGGGGGATGCCAGGCCTTGTAGTACAGCTGCCTGAAGTCCCACTGCCAACCGTAACTGATAATTACTGCTAGGAGCTTATGTCCTCCTCAGAAATCTTGCCTCATGGATACTGTCATCCATTGCTTTACAGTACAAGAAGCACTTTGACATGTAAGGAAAAGAGATTTATTTGTTTTTATAAGAGAAGTATCTAAACAAGGGGCATTAGTGTCACATCCAAAAAGAAGATTTAGAAAATTAGACAAAAGTAAAACAATGCACATGAAAAAAAATCCCTTCTTTAATACTTGCTAAAATCAGAAAAGTTCTTGAACAAATGACTCCTAAGGCTATCACAGCCATCTCATTGTTCCTTTTGGAATCCATTGGTGACCTGATGGAATCTTCTTTTCACATGAGATGGTATGCTTTCTACAACAAAACTGAATTACTTTCTAATAAAACTGGGCTTTGTCCCAGAGAGCAATATTATTTCATTACTATATATTTTTGCGAATGAATTGCTAAATCTGAAGAACTCTGTAATGTTCCACTGGCAAAAAAAATGAGGGCTAACCGTATGTCTAGAAAACATTACCCAAGTAGTTGAGGGATTCTCCAAGTGCTGGAAAACATTTTCTCAGTTCTCCATTAAAGCATATCATGCAACTGTGGTGTGTAAGTAGATTTGCATACCTGTATGCAAAAGAGCTGACTTAATTTTATCTGTCTGCAACACAGATGTCCTCAGGTACATGTTGCTTGCCTAAGGTCCAGATAAATGCAATGCAGTTCCCATGGTCAGTGGTGTCTGTGTAATTGTTTGTCTTACTCAAAATTCACTGAATCACTCTCTTAAACTCCACTGACGCTAATAGGAGCTGAGATATCTGTATAAGTCATAGCACATCTAGATGCTGAAAGTATGAAATGCAGTGTGAGATACTGACAAACTTAAGGCTCAGACAGCAAACCTCAGCCCAAATGTTCTTCAGCTTTGATGGTTTGCAACCCTCCTCACCAAATATCAGCAAGCAGTTCCCTTCAAAACAGTAAGGCTTGGAACACTTACAAGGAGCTGCAACATTGCACTTCAAAGGCCAAATATCTAGTTAGCTATGAGTCACATCCCATGTATTGATCCCATGCCATCTGGAAGCACAAGCTCAAATAGCTACCATCACCCATTGTGTAACTTCAATAAAGTCAAACTGTCAAGATATTTCAAGTCTCTGAAAGTGTTACCAGGCAGAATACTTGCTGGCCACAGGTAAGAGGGATACAGAAAAAATAAGAATTTTTTATACCACTGGACAAAATTGAACTAGGGCAGAATAAGCCCCCTTAAGATAATATATGATAAAAGTTAAGGAAAAAGGGGTCAAGAGCAGTCAATAGCTGCAACAGAGGATTGGGCATCAAGCCATTCTGGTGGATTTGGGCCAGCTTTAGCCTGAGGCTGTACTTAAGCCGCTCTGAGTTGGAATGTTTAGACGTTTGTTTGAATGGCTATAAAAGTTTAATTAATGTCTGAGGGGCTTGGGAAGACAGATGAGCAGAGAATTAATATCCAAAAACTGTTTCCCATAATGAAACCTATCGGTTTCTCATAAAACATACAAAAGCAAAGAGAAATATATGAAAAGGTTTGGGTTTTTTCTTTTATTAATATAGAACATTTGAAGAATTCCTTCATAAGGCTCAGAATTCTTACTATAGCTGTAATAATTTCCTTTCCAAACTAAGAAGTTTATTTATAAATATCTTCAGCTTCAAAATACTGTGACCAGAAAGAAAAGGTAAATCTATACATTTGTGGGTTTGTTGCACAGAAGACCAACGGTGCATTTCCCTGACATTACATACCTCAGTATGGCAAACTTAGTAGAAAAAAACTAAAGATTATGAGGATGTATTTTGTAGCTGCACAAAACATTATCAGTCTTGATGCTTTGGACATGTATTGATCATCCTCTGTGATAAATCGGAGTTCTCCCCTGCAGTGTAGAGTTGGATACTTGACTGTGCATGGCATTTGTGCCTTCCTGCAGCAGCATTCAGCACTAATTATTTCTAGATGCATGCTATTGTAGCCTTAGGTCATTAGCATGTTTTGGTGAGCCAGATATTTCATTTGCACTATTATGTATGGTATTATGAATACATTCAGGACATGATATAATACCTGAAAAATCTACCCGTATATGCAAAAAGTGAGTAACAGATGCAACCCACTGCTTGTGCACATACTCTTCTTGGGTCCTGAAGCAGATGTCTACTAAGCACCCTTGCTTCTGCATGCTGGTTGTTTTCCACAGCTAAGTTAGTCCACACTTCCCCCACCTTTGATCAGACTCTGTTAGCACTGTCAGCCATGGTCTCTTTTTCTTTCCAAAGCAGAAAGTTCTGTTTGCCACCCAAAATAACACTGTCCACTTAACACTGTAACAAAATAACACCTGGAAAAGCAATCAAGGCAGGGAATATTCCATTTTATATCATAATGAGTTTATAAGATTGACTGTTTTGCCCTTCATGTTGGCTAGAAGCAGGAGTGGTATGCTACTGGAAAGTGGAGATTTACTGTTTTCTAGAGTATTCACAGGTACTTATTTTTCCTTCATCTGTCCCCCAGGACTCCCTGTAAGTAGCTGGCTGGCTAGCTTAGTTCCTGTTGAAGTGATTATTTAATGTGGTGAGAATGTGTTTATTGTGTGGTTAATGATAGCAGAAATGTAGAGCCTTGGATGGATGTCTCTTTTTTGCTTCTCTAAATCTACATAAATACATAAAAATCAACCTATTTTTCTTCTCTATTCTTCTCAGTTGCTAAAAGCAACTGGAACCCAGGGAATTTAATTGGATTCCATATTTGAAGGCATATTTTTTCACCTTTGCTAAATCTTTGTATGTTTTCTTTCCGGGGTAGAACTGTGGACTCAGCTTAGATAGATTCAGTTGGAAGCCACGTTTGAAAAATCAAACCCACTGTTTTTTTCTCTAAAATGCCTACAAAGGGACACATTTTAATGACCAATATTTTGAAACAGACCTGCTTAGACATTAAGTGTTCAGGTTGTTTTTCAAACATCTGAATGAGGAGTTCTGATTTTCATGAATGTTAGTCACTTACTGTATGCAGTGGAATTCACTGGGTTTGTGGATTTTTCTGCAGTTCAGAGAATTAGTCCTTTCCACATAACAGACAAGTATTTGGGCTTGAAAATTTGGATTTTGCTATCAGGAATATGGATATGCAATTCTAAGGCATTTATTTTGAGTCTTGTAATGAAGGAGGAAGTCAACAGAGCATTACTGGACTATTGTGGCAAGGGGTGTGTTACGCTGTGATAGCAGAGCATTAGCTGCTGATTCCTGTAAAATAAGCTTATATGCAAACACTTCTATGTCAGCACATATGTAAAGTATCTTAAGTTTGCAACTAATTTGGAAAACAAAGTTCATAAGGGTGACTTGCAATAATCCTTCGTCATCTGTAACTGGAGCATTCCTTAAGCTACGCAAACATAAAACAAAGATTCTGTCATCTCTGTGTTAGGAATAGAAAGCTCCAGCCCTCTGAACTTCTTGAATTTTTCAAACATAGCTTATATGCAAGAGAATACATGATGAATAAGGTTTGGGTGCTGCTCACAGAATATGTATGAGAATCAAAATGGTAATTTTGACTTTTTCCCATCCAGTTGTTTTGGGGTCTTTTCTATTCCTATTTAGAAGTCTGAACATAAATGAAAACATCTACAGACTTTTGAATGTGATTAGAAAGAACATAGTCTATAAAGAAAACTAAGGAATGAAAAATCACAGTCTTTAAAGAACAAGCACTGCATTATGAATGTTCAGTTTCCAAAAGGAAATGCCACCAGTGGCAGTGTAGCATTTTAGGAATCCCTTTTCCAGTGTGGAGAAGTGGAGTATACAGGGCAATGAGGATGTTGAAATTATCTGCTTGGTGGCAACTCCAGCCTCCTCATCAAATAAATATTTTCAATCAACAGACTTTTTTAATATTGCTGCTGCTTTTGATGGCCTCTTCATCGCTTACCTACACCTTAGGGATGATTTTCAGGAAGATTAAAGAGACAGTGCCTGCAAGAATATTTTAGGATTTTTCAGCTGTTTCTTCTGTGAGACAAGTGCCCAGGCACTCAGTTTTCAAGACCTTTGCTTTAACTGGACCCGAAGGCATCCCAGTGATAATATCTGTCCAAGACAGCGCTACATTGCTCATTACAAATTCTGGCAACATCGTTAAAGAACTTACTGGGGAAACAACTCTTCATACTTGCCTCTGAGGCAGAAAAGTAACATCTGCTCATTTCTAGCGTCTACTGGTATCCTTACAATGAACCAATTAATTATTAATGATATTATATTTATAGCCAATTCAATGGAAATCAATTCATTTGGCTGAGAAATTTTGCTGCATGACCATCTCTAAAGTCTTATCCTACTCATTAACTAAAATCAGATTTTGTCACTAATTACACTGGGAGCATGCCCTAATGAGAATTATGTATAAACCCTGGCCATTACAGGCTACACAGTAAACCAATGAAGAATAAAAAGCCTCCAGAATGACTGAAGTTCTATTTCAAATCAAAGTTCATCTGTGCCAGCTCAAGGAAACTTTTTGTCTGTTCCCTCTACACCAGAAGCTGCAGAAGTGGTAAGAATGCCTTTTAGTCTGAAGGACCCAAAATGCTTTACAATCAGAAATCACTTGAACATGTCCTGAAGTGCAGCCTCCTTTGTCTTGAGAGGGAGCAGCTGCTCAGCTGTGCACATCAACAGCAGCACACAGCAATTTCAAAGTACACAATATCAATTCTGACTGAAACCACAAGGACAAATTCAGGCCAAAGTAATGTGGTTGCCCAAATGCACTTGTGCCCAGAATACTGTACCCCACCAAACTCTCACAAAGACCTGCCAACAGATAATTGATCACTACTTTTCTCTTTTTTTTTATACTCTCCTCCAAAGTAGAAGTGGGCTACAGCTGCAGTGTGCTGCTGCATAGATCCTCTCACTGCTTCACGTCTTGCTTAAAAGGGAGATGTGCAAAGTTCATCCCAAACACTAAAAACTCCATACGGCCACTATTTAAAGTTGTTAAGAGAGTTCTGCAAAGAACTCAAACATTACCAATATACATTTATTCCATGCTTATATTTTTAGGCTTTCTCCCAATCAAAGCACATTTTCCAGTAACCTGTCTCTCTTTAGTTTGAGGAAGTAATAGCAGCTTGCAACTTGTCTTTATTCATTTTACAACAAGATTGCAGACCAACATAATCCTCTCTCCTTGCCTTAGATCAAACTATCCTAAATATCCTCAAGGATGGAAAAGATCTTTGTAGCACAAAGGATCATACATACTTGACTAAAACCCAAGAAGTATCCATTGTAAGGATACATTGAGCTGAAGCAATTATTTTTTGTGTACAGTTTTTGTAGACACAATCTACATTAATTTTAGAACTCCAGTTCAAACATAACCTTTATTCATATGTTATTTATTCACTCTCTCAGTGATTTACTCTTATGTGAGTAAGAGTAAATCACTCTTAGTGATTTACATTTATGAATGTCCAGAGGCACTTCTGGCACAATTGCTTAAGAATCTCCCAGTGCTGTGCAAATGGGCATGTGGTGCACTTTTGTGGTCAAGGATTGAACTGTCGACGTCAAAACACAGGGGTTGTGTATGAATCTTGTAAGTTGCATATGAGCTTGTGTAACAGGTTGGCATTCTCTTATGCAATAGCATGAATCATTCAAAGTTCATTCAAACTAAAAGTGTTTGAATCTGTCTATACAGTAAAAGAAACTTATTCCACCTCATTACATCTGGAAGAATAAATCTTAATCATGTCGTTAGCATGAAGTCACAGAGGAATGCATAGCTGAGAAAGACTTTCCAAGTTTTGAAAAAATATTGTCTTCTTTTAGCATAATGAATGGGGTTTTTTAATATCAGTAATAAAGCATTTCTTTATAATGATGGCATGATTATCTTATGCATCTTTTAACCTTTTAAGTCTTTAGCTGTGTTCCTGACTACATTAACATTAAATATTCATGGAAATAAAAGGAGGTTATATCTTTCAGATAATTTTTTTTGCTGTGGAGCTGTTCAAGAATGCTTTTGATTTGGCTACCTTGATAACAAAATGATACATTCTCCTTAGTGATAGGTACAAATATATGCAGAAAGTATAGAATCATGGAAACATAGAATACTTTGGGTTGGAAAGGACCTTTAGAGATCATTTAGTCCACCCTCCTTCCATGGGCACAGACATCTATCTTTCACTTGTTTGCTCTAAGCCCCATCCTCCTTGGCCTGGAGCACTTCCAGTGATGGGACATCCACAGTTTTTTCAGGCACAGTTCTTCTAAGCCTACCCACTTTCAGTTTAAAACCATTACCCCTTGTCCTGTCACTACAGGCTCCAGTAAAAAGTCTCTGTCTTTCTTATAATCCCTCTTTATACATTTGAACACTGCAACAAGGCCTCCCCGGATCCTTCTCTTCTCTGAGCTGAACAAACCCAGCCTTACTTTGCAGAGGATCATCTTCATGGTCTTGCTCTGGAACTGCTCCAACAGATTGATGTGTTTCCCATGTCGTGTTCCCTAGAGCTGGACTCAGTACTCCAGGTCTCACAAGAATGGAGTACAGGAATGGAACCACCTCCCTTGACCTGTTGGCCACGCAGCTTTTGATGCAGTCCAGGGTGTGGTTGGCTTTCTGGGCTGCAAGTGCACATTACCGGCTCATGTCCAATTTTTCATTTGTCAGTCTCTTTAAGTCCTTCTCAATGGGGCTTTTATCAACTCTTTCATCCCCTAGTCTGTATGGATACTGGGGATTCCCCAATCCACTTGTAGGATGTTGCACTTGGCCTTGTTGAACTTCATGAAATTCCCATAGGCCCACTCCTCAAGCCTGTCAAGGTTCCACAGGATGTCCTACATCCCGTCCTTCAGGCATGTCAACTGCACCATTTGGGTTAGTGTCATCTGCAAACCCACTGAGGGTGCACTCAGTCCTAAGGACAAAGTCCTAAGGACAAAGTAGATGATTACTCTGTTGCAAAGCAAGCGCATACTCTGAACTGAAATGTCATGGGTCAGAGAGGTCTTCCAGATTCCAAACAACATTGAACACCTTGTTAAAAACATAATTAAACTTGTAGCAGAAACTGCTCTGCAAAATGTCAGGCGGTTTATGGAATAATCTAGTGGCCTATTTGGTGTGAAAAAGGGAAAAATCAATCTGGAATATTGCACAGATATGTTGGGCACAGTTTGCAGTGGGTCTGCAAACTGCAAATGGCAACATTTCCTGATTGATTACAGTGTTAATTGTCATACTCTGTATGTCAACTGACCTTTATTGGCTTTATGTTGTAGCTTTTATTTCCACTAGAAACCACTAATATAACATAATATGATCTTTTCATAATTTGTAATTTGATTAGTGTCTATTTAATAATAGACTTGTCATGCACATTGGGAAGTTGATTATAAAATTTCCTGCAGTAGAGGTAGGTCAAAAGGTCTAAAGAAGAGATGAAAAAAAAGTGCAGTATGTGGGAATAATTGGGTACGATAGACTCCTTGTAACCATTTTTAGGAATGTGAGAATTAAGAATTGCCTCAAGATTGCCTCTTCCTTGCAGGGCACTAGTATTGGTGTAACCGGGAGGAAGCAGTGCCAGCAGATGGCACCCCTCAGTCCCCAGCGCTGTATATGGCTTACCAGGAACACCTGTGAATTCTCTGGGCGTAGCTGACAGCTGCCAAAAGGAAGTCTGGATTGTTTTACTTCATAAAAGCTCGGTAAGGCAGTAATGGCTCTAACCAAGCAAAGAAAATAAAGCCTGTCTGACAGGTTGGGTGAAGCTCAATCTTTGCATTAAGATGGCAAAAAGAGATGACAGCATTTGCTGAACACCAGTATGGCATGCTCTGCCTTCAGGACTATTTTGAGATTATTCTGACTCAACTGAAACAAGTGTAAACAATGTGTAAACATTGTATAAACAATGAAGTAAAGTACGATTAATTTAGGGCTTTGCATATTCTAAAACGGAGTAGAAACAAACAGAGGTAAACATAAGCAGGAGGTGATTCTGCTGCTTTTACAAACTGTTCTAATCCTATTTTGGAGGCAGAATTTCTTCCTGCTAGATTTATCATTTCATTATTAACATTATTTTGTGTATGTGTAGATGGAAAGTCCCCATTTTGGTCTGCTCTTGCCAAAAATTATCATGGCAGCTTCAATTTTCCTTTGTTCTCCACAAACATTGACAATAATTTTCATCCTTAGCCAAGCTTAATTGCTATGTATGCAAGGACTTGCTACAAGAGAGCCTGTTGCAGCTGCCCTGTCTTAAATCTAAATTGATGCTGAATTTGCAGAGTGTGCACCTTGGAGTCTGATGTTCCCTCGACATTCAGTAACAGCTTGTGATGGGTGTCTGTGTCACTAGTCATCATAGCCTCAGATTTTGCAACCATTACCTCTACTGCAAAAAAACACCTCTGGGACAGCCACTGTTCCAGGATTGAGGAGCCTGTAGCTTATATGATGAAGACAGCCCGTGGCTTACTGATGTTGGCAGCCACATCCTATTGGGTTTTTGCATGTTTTCACTCGACAACACAGAGCTCATAGAATCATGGAACAGTTTGGGTTGGAAGGGTCCTTTCAAGGTCATCTAGTCCAACTCCCCTGCAATGAGCAGGCATATCTTCAGGTTGCTCAGAGGGTCATCCAACATGACCTGAATGCAACCTGTTCCAGTGTTTCTTTCTTTTTTTCTTCCACATATCTAAACTAAATTTACTCTCCTTTAGCTTAAAACCATTACTCTTTTTCCTATTGCAATAGGCCACATTAAAACATCTGTCATTAACTTTCTTGTAGTCTCCCTTTAAATTGTGAAAGGCTGTGATGCATGTTAAACATGTTGATCAATAAGGGTGCTAAAAGGGCCAGCTTGACATTTATAAAATGACAGATCAATGACTCTCTTCAGTCCAAACGGGCCATGTTGTACCCAACTAAGATCTGCAGTTTTCACTGTCCAGCAGAAAAGGAAAAAATTAAACTAAATATCAATGCTTAGGTTTTATTCTTGGGATAACTACTTTGGATTTGCTCTGCTTTTTCAGGGGAAAGGTAGGGTTATGCCTGCTTTCTTTGACTAATTTCTGTTAACTCCTTTTGTAGGCTTGCTGGAAATACAGCAGTAGTTTTAAAAGATTTTAAAATAAAAAAAGGGAAGTCTTGTCAGGCATGCAAGCAAAAGGGCTATTTTCTCCAAAGCTGTTTCATGCGCATGTTTACTGCTGTGCTGTAACTTCCATTGCTGAGACTAGACTGATAATCCAGTATTAATGCAATACATAAATATTTACCTATTTAAAGCTAAATATGTGCAAATGCCTAATAACACATGGGTCTGAGCTATGTCTCTCTTCATCATAAAAATGCATTGTGTATATATAATTTCTTTCTAAAAAGAAGGACCCTTATTTTCATCAGGTTAAAGGAAAAATCTATTTCCCTTTTTCCAGTATTATGTTCAGTCAAAGACAGAAAGCTGTTACTAGAATTGGTGCTATAATTGAAGTCTCAAAACCTGCCATACTGTGCAAATTATAAGGAGAAGAATTAGAAAAGCCAAGGATGCAAATTAACAGACAAGCTAAACCATGTATTATTTTCCTTCAGCACTTCTGAAACATCACTTTAGCTTTCTACAGACTGCTAAAAAAATGCAATCATCTCAGCCAGTTGTGGTTCATTGTGAAAGATTTTTTAAAAATATGAAGAAGACTATAGCAGTCATTTCATTATATGTTTACATTGTAGTCCAGCAGAATTTAACAAGTGCAACATAACACCACCTTCACTTTTACTTTGCATATTTTTTTAATCTGTAAGAATAAATAGAAGGTCTAACAGGGCGGGTGTGGGAGAGAGGTATTAAATTTTAAAAAACCTGAAATGGTCATTTAAAAAAAAACAAATATTGAAAAAAACCTTTGCTCAGTAAGGGAACTCTTCTTAAATGTTTGACTTTTAACCACCTGGAATCATACAAATATGTGAACTGCATGTAAACTAGCAAGAAATAATAGGAAATGAATTTTTGCTTCTTATGACAACTAGCTTGAACCATCTTAGCTCCTATTATATGGCAACAGCATTTAAATTAACTTGTCAGTTATTAAAGATTATTTATTAAGAGAGAGTGTCATGTCATTTCACTCTGCTTACCTACTGTGTCACTTGGCTTCATTATAAGGAATTCCTCCAAATCCAACCAATACACGCCTGTTTCCCCTCTCACTCACTCTAGTAGGGTATTGGGAAATAACAACTATTCTAACAGTGGAGTCCTAGAGTTTAATCCTTGGCCACTTTGGTTACTTACAGAGTAATGTGATCCACTAATCTGTTTTGAAGAAAATTATTTATGATAAAAAACACACACACAAAAATTCTTAGTCCACCCTACCCTTTTCCTCAAAATCAGAATTGTTCCACGTGCTTTTTTTAAAGAAAAGGCGAATTTATTTTTAAATTCCAAGTGAAATTATAAAAATCTCAGGACAAGCTCTTTTCATGTTTACCCATCTACAACACGTTTTCTGAGCCTGGTGTAATACAGATTCAGCATGGAAGAGAAAGGAGAGACACGTCATTGGACTTGATGGCTTAATGATGATCTTCCAAGGACTGATCTGTTTTCCACAGCATGTACTACATCATTAGCCATGACCGACAAGTTATGGGAGATAACAAACTAAAGAAGTTAACAGGAATACTGGGAATGCATTGCAGTGATTTAAAACTTTCAAAGGGACACACAGCAGGTCCATGATGAGAGATGATACCAAGGTCCAGACTCCTCTTTTGCAGAGCAGGCATTAAGAGTTGGTCCTGATGGGATTCCACATCTCAATGAGGCCGTAAAGCAATGGATTTATCTTAAAATTAATGCATAATCCTTACTGATCAGACCAGTATACAATTTGTAGATGTTGACTTGCCAAATATGCAGGCAGCCAGCATCCTCTACCCCCTAGAGCAGGGGATACCATTCCCCACTGATGGGGAAAATGGCCATCATTCCCTACTGGTGGCTATTTTTGCCCTTGTCTTAGAAGTTCCCTCGGTATGACTCTTTGTCCTATGATATTCTGAGTCTGTACCCCTTTGTAACAGGTGTAACTCTGTGTAACATGCAGTGTTGCATGAAAATGAATTCAAGAATTAACTTGGTCACCATGGGAACATCATACCTATGCTGGCCTATGCTGACTTTCCAGGCAAAAAAGGCTCAGATGCAAGATATCTGTCCTCTTCTACAAGGTTTGAACCTAAAATATCTCTAACATTCCTAATGTTCTATGATGACCAATATGCCTATATGTCTTCCCCTCAAATGCAGTGAAATTATCCATTGCAAAGACAAAGATACTAGAATTTTCTTGGGAGACAAGTAAAGCACAAATCCAGAGTGTCAAACATGCACCTACAGATAGCCACAAACTGCTTTTATTACTAAATCATGATTGCTTGACTTTGCCTTCATTGACAGATCTGTATCAAATACATAGTTTTATATTAAAATTCCACTAAATATGTGGCTGGTAAGCAAGAGAAGAGGGGAAAAAAAACCCCTCAAGTCAAATTAGAAGTTACATTAAACATATTAGGTATTGAATTAGTGAACCACACTATTGAGGACACTGTTTACAAGTAGGGAGGTAATTGCATAATACTTAATCTATCTATATTAATCTAGATAATATTTCATAATTGTAAATAAATATAATCATTTCTTATATATAATTTATATAAAATTATACATAATTCTAAAATAATAATCTAGATTGTATTTAATCTATCAATTTTTATATCACATAAAACATACTGCTAATATACCACAAACAAACTGGAAAATAAGCAGTTAACACTGTAAGTTTGATTAAAACAAAATTTAGTTTTGTTTAAAGGCTGATCAAAGCCGTCTGATAAGGATCATATATTTAAATATCACGGTACTTAAATATATTTAAATATTACGGTAACACTTAAGTAGGATGTTACTGCCTTCTGTAAGATACATTTTAATTCAATTAATTCACATCAACTCCTTTCTGGTTTCTGCTTGTCACATTTAAAAAAACCTCAAAAATTGTTAGATCTCTCAATTGTTCTACTTAATTACTTTTTACAATGTTATAATGCTGTACAATAAATATGGCTCTTTTTTCCCTCACATCTTTTCAAGTGCCTTCTGTGGTAGAGACCAAGTGAACTCAATAATTTGTGTCTGATTTTACATCCTTGCACAAGCATATTCACACATGAATTGCATTAAATCATAATATGAATTAAACAAAATCAGTCCTACTGAAGGGACTGCTAGAAAGTCTCAGAGCCAGGGCAGATTTGCTTGTCTAGTCAACAGAGCTGGTTTGCGGTACACAGCTGGTCAGATCCAGAGCATCTCTCTGATGGTAAGTAGTAGGTGACATTATAAGGAAGTATAGAACACCTATCATGGACAGTTATGCATCTGCCAGATCACTTGGGCTTCCTGCTTTTGCTTTAGATGACTGTTTTCCTTCATGTTCCACCAAGGATCCCAATTACCCTACATTCCTCAATACTTCCTAAATTTTACTTCAAACAGCAAATCCCAGTCTTAGGTTTCTACTTTTCATTGTTGCGTAGCTGCCTTCACAGGCCTTTTAGATCAAGTCCTTCCCCCAAAACAGGTAATTCTCACCTAGACCTAAGGACTCTCTGAATCTGGGAATTAAAACATCCACCATGGAATGCTGAAGCACCCCTCTTTAGACTGCAATTTTTTACAAGGGGTATATATCTACATGTAACAAATGTGGGTAGAGCACTTTCCAAATATTTGTTTGCGAAGCCTAGCCATGATGATGATGATATCTATATGTATAACTTGTAGATGAGCTGGCTACAAGAAATAATCTGATATGAAAATCTTGCTGAAGTGTTCTCCTTTTCTCTATTGCAGCTTTACATTAAAATACAGTAACTACCTCTTTGATTTTATTTTCTACCAGAGTCCCTTTAACAACAAAGATCAGGATGCACCCAAGAGGTCAATGAAGCTGAAGTCTTACATTAGCTGAGGTTCATGCTCTCATGAGTGTGACACGACCTCAGGAATTACTGTTACGCTGCCCTGACCCAGCTGTGCTGTCATGGTCAGAAGTGAATCATTTCCCTTGGAAAGCTGATAGGAATATGAAGCTGGCAAAGAGTCACAGGTGTAATGATTACATCCCCTTTTCTCTCGTTCATGTTCATGCGTTTGAATGCTCAGCACTGGGCAATCCTAGCACATGAGATGAAGGGTTTGTGATGTTCTTCCTTTCCCCTTCTCCTGCCAGCAAAGTGTAGTCAAATGGGTACTCATGAATAATCTCTTTAGAAGAGCACCCTATTGGCACACTGAGGAGCTGTCCTTAAGATACATCTCATATCTGCCTCCACTCTCAGTGCACTGTGAACCAGTTTGAAACATGCATGGGTTCAAAATGCAAATTCATGTACAAACACTTGACTGTAGGCTCAAAAGATAGGAATGCCTGATTTGCAGCTTTCACAGCTTTATAGCAATTTCAGATGAAGCAGAGCTAAATGTCCTTAACAGAGATGCAAAAGCTTTACATGATTAACATTGCTGTGTCCATAATACGGATAAGAAAACAACAAAAAGGGAATTTCTAAAAATACTTTCTTTCACTGAGAGGCTGGACTAAGATGTGTTGGGCTTGTTTCAAAAGAATCATTTTGTGTTTCCACCTAAGAAAAAGAGGCAGTGTTTTTAAATGTTCTGGCTAAATAAATAAAAAGTAAATTAAATAAAAATCAGAAGTGGGACTCTAAACTGAGACACCCCAAATTCCAGGCCCTTTCTAAAAGTCCTGGTACGTGACTGTCAAGAGGTCAGCCAAAAGATCAGTGGCTAAACTGTGACTAGATTCCTCATTCTTGCTGTAACCCCACCCATCTATTAAAATCAACCTTTTTAATAAATCCAAGGAATTATACGTAAGCCACTTGCAATGGCATTAAAATCTCCATCCAAAGGAAAACATGCATGTCCTCATTTTGCCCCAGGCAACGCCAGCTTACTGGTCTCTTTGTGGTTTTCAGTGCCCAGCCTCTGTAGTTCTCTCTGAGTGAAGTTGTGATTCAGAGTAAGCAGGGCACATGTGGGAGAGAGGAGACCTCTGCTGAGAGTTTCACAGATCAACCCCAATTGCGTTTTACAAAAGAGGGTAACTTCTGCAAAGTCTCCATGACAGTCTTTTCTGGAAGTGAGTGTCCCACGTATTTCACATCAGATGAGAAAAATATAATAGATAAATATCACTAACAGAATGACAGCACAGACAAGAGAAATCTAAGAATTCCAGATATACTCAAGTGGCAGTTCATGTTTTTAGAAGGCAGAATAGGGCTTGCTAGCATTTCCAGGTATCAGTGACATATCGAGAACACATCTGCTGGGGGTTATTATAAAATAGGTTTTTATAGAAACTTAATTTTTTTTATGCTTTTACATCCATCTCTAGTTGCTCTCAAACTTTTAAGAAAAAGATAAGGAGTGCTTGAGATGCTGGACAATAATCAAGAAAGAACCAGGTCTTCAACGGAACCTGTATCTGGTGTATCAAGCTGTAACATATTTCTAATGACAGTCTTACTCTCTCAACAGCTCTAATAAAATAATTTAGGCAAAAATAAATTGACATTTAAACAGTTTAAACTCTGTAAACCTTAAGATGCACCATAACTAAAGAGACTATTGTGATTTATATTAAGGCATATTAATCCTCTTTAAAATATAACAGTAAAAATACATTTTAGAGAGGCTAATGAAAGAAGATAATACAGGGGAATTTTAGAGGATTAGCTAAATATACCTGATTTGTGTTCTGAAACAAATGAAATCAAAGCACCCAAGAGGTACTTCGCAGCTAATCACTGCAACTGATTTAAATGGAATATTCATAGAAAAAATCTTAGCCTGTCTCTTGGAGATGTCTGAATCTGCAGAAGAGTATTTGCAGTTTCCATTTGCCTAAATTTTTAGCTATCCAAAATAACGGCTTCTCTGTCTCCCTGAATTGGAAGTGTAGTTCCATTCATTGAAAATTACATTGAGATAAACACTGCTCTGTGTATCCTGTCAGGCTGTATTCCCTTTGCTTTACACAGTTTTCACTCGGTTGTGTTCAGAAAAGATTGTAAAGTATATATTAAGAAAACATCCCTGCTATTCTCAGGCTCGACTCGACTCAACTCAATGATCTTGAAGGTCCTTTCCAACCTAAATGATTCTATGATTCTATGACTTAGGGGTTCTCCCAAAAAGTTCAAAGTACATAAGGAGGAGTCAAAACATGCACAGTTACTGAGATGCTGAGGGAATTAAAACTGCACACAAATAATAATATTGGCTACCATTATCAAAAGGGTGTTAATTTCTAATCATATATGTAGCACCTTTCTCTAGCTCAGTTGCCTGCTCAGCTCTTCTCTCACACTGCATGGCAATGAGCTGTGTCTTGCTGGGTGAGAGTATCACTATGCACCGGGAGCACAACGTGGAGCAAAGGTCTTTGAGGTGGTTGTAAGAGAGGGCAAGATCCAAGATCAATATACGACCTTTAAAGGTCCCTTGCAACACAAACTATTCTATGAGTCTATGATTCTATGAGTCTATGGTGTCCTGGGCTGTGCAAATGACAGCTTTTTTAAGGTAACACCTTCTTTCTCTTATGCTGTGGAGACTGCACTCTGAGGCCTAAAAGACAAAATGTTTTGGTACAAGGAAAGAAACAAAATAACCACCATTTTTCTAGCTAGCCTTGAGCTGGGTTTTCATCAGTGATGGATCAGCACGCTCTGGATTCTTCTAATGAAGCCCATTAATTCTGTTTCTTGAACTTTGCATAGTGCAGCTTTCAGTGTCACATTGCTGAAAGCTTCTCAGGATAGTATTTCCCTTGACTGCACATTATGTGTCAATCATGTGCTTTTATATCTCTGAAATTCTTCATTTGGTTAACAAGGCATGTCTACTATGGGCAAATTTGCTTGTATTAATTAACTTATGCTTACCATTTAGACCTGAAACAGTGAAGATTTTGTATCGGGAAATAGGGACGGTATTATGAAAACATCTTCATTAATTAACCTTCAAGAAAAAAACTATGCAAAGAGATCTCAGTCTGAAAGCAGGTAACATTAAATACAGTTTATTTCAGAATCTGGAGTGCTGACCTGAAAGGCACTCAAACCACCACCACCTTCCTTCTTTGCACTGCTTGTAATTACAGTTCTCAGACACCAAAACCAACATCTGCATTTTAGACCAGTGGATTAAGCAGAAACGCTCCCACCCTTTTTCATTTCATTTTTACATTTCTGTAATTTACAATTCAGTAATTTCAGGTCACATTTCAGATTCAACTTCATGACATGGAATCAGGTAAGAAAAACATGCAGTCATTCCTTTCAAAATTCAGATTTGTTTGTTTTTCTCATTAAGGAGCTCATCGGGATCGTCCTTTTCAGCTCAGTTAACATCAAAATATTACAGTCTAAATACAATTTACTAAGATGGAGCTCCCCAAGTGACCCCAGATCCAGGAATAAAAGGACACTAAATGTCAGTAAGAGCATGATCCATGTCCCAGTACAAGTGCACCAGCCTTTCATGAATGCTTTCAGTTCTTACATAACATTAATGATTTCACGCTGCATGAAAGTGCCTCTGCTAGTCATTTACATCATTCCCTAGATCAGATTATTTACTCAGAAATCGCTCTGTTTCTCTTATCCTTTTACAAGCTGTCCCTGTTTATTAGAAGGATCACACTGAGTGCCTCTATACCCCTAAATAAAACAAGGCCAAGCTTGATTATTGATTGTCCACACAGCTTAATTGTTCTTTAAGCCCTTGGTTCCAGTACAGATTTCTCCAAACAGCTGTCTGCAAGACAGCCCTGATCTGCAAGAGGCTGCTGCTTCACAGCATATACATAAACCCTCTCCCTGTTGCTTGGACCTGGTTTGAAACCAGGTCATCTTTTATTCTTCGGGGTATACGCAGCTCTGAAAAACAGTGCAAGAATTCTAAGCACAGTCTGTGTGTGTAACAATCAAACCTCAGGTCATTCCTAAGGGTTGCTTTTTATGAATGCTGCTGTATCACAGAGCCTTGATACATGCTACTACCAGTGGTTCACTTTTCTGTATGCTTATCGTTCTTTGTTAAAAGTTGATCCACATATTCATCTTCTTCCTATAATGGGCAGAACATGGCAGTCTGACACTTCTCCTTTTCTCATACAGTGAAGATTACATTCTGGGAAATGGCTATTCTGTTGCAGTCCAGCATAATTCCTTGATGACTCTCTGGACTGGAGGGTTGCAAAGCTATCATCTATTTTAAAAAAAAAATAAATAAACCAAACCAAATGAAAACAATTCTGTAGGAGATCAAGGCACCCAGAGAGAAAAAGAAAAACCCACCTCTAAACTGCTTTTCTGGTGAAACTGCCTACCTACTTATAATAAAGAAAAGAACAGGAGACATGGATAAGTTTGGGACATCAAGGAGGAGACAGTAAGGAATTTGTGAAGGAAATCCTGTCTCACAAACTCATGAAAGAGTCAGAAAGAACCCCAGTAGATCCCAGTAGGCTTTCAATTGCCTCCTGGCCACTTTCAGGCATCAACAGTTCCAATGGATAAGGAATGTCTCCACGTGGACTGGGAAAAAAAAAAAAAAACAACAACAACCCACACAACCTCACACCAAACAGGTCAAAAATATAGAAGTAAAATGAGAGTTTTCACAGTAAACTGTGGAGGTCATTCTGGCAGGGGGTGGCAGTGATTCCTGGTACAGATGGGTAAGTTATGGAAGAGACATCCATTGAGAGCAACTGAATACAGGGTCATCACTTCCGAGCTCAGTCTCTAGGCTATAAGTTGGTGGAGGCTAGGAGACCATCTTAGGGAAGGAGCACGATTTCCTTGAAATACTTTAATTTTCTCCTCTTACTTTTCTGCTTCTGGTGATTGCTGGGGAACATCTGGCAACAGTCACTATCTCTATTCTTACAGTCTTATGTTCAGCTGACAAAGGTGAAAAGGAAATCTATGCAGGTAGAAATAGTAACTCTACCAAAACTACAATCAAACAAGAGAGAATAATGTGTTGATTTAAGTATCAGGGAATACTGGGATCACCTATATTATGAAATTACATGCTTAAGATAGGGAGTGTGAAAATATTCTGTCGTGATCATCCATGGAAATCCCTGGGACCCTTTCTATGGTACCTCAGTTGTTTTTGCATATGTCTATTTCCCAATCTGTGGAAACCTGCCTCTGTTATACATACAGACAGCAAAGAAATAATGTTTGTTTTGCAATTACAAACATGTCATTTTAGTAGAGCTTCCTTCCCAGGTCTCAGATTTTCATATTACAAAGATTTCAAATGTGATACCACTCTTTTTTAGGCTTGCCTTCATAGTTTGCTGTCTAATTTAGTGAAACTCACAGGAAAAGTTCAATTTCTAAACAGCACTTTACATCTGAAGAAGGTGCTAGTGAAGGAACCTCTGAACTACCTCTCAACCACAGGGGTTTTTTTACCTTACTGCATTATTCATGACTGTCAGCTGTTTTAGAATTCACTGCTGTCAGTTACTGCATGTGCTTTTATGGATTATTCTGTGCATCTGGGTGAATTGACAGGCAGAAGTATTTAGCATCTCTTCCTACACCGAGTAGCAATTAATGCAACCAGTTATCTGATCAGAGCTCCTGGGAAAAAGCTGTACTGGATCAAAAGCTACTTTTTAAAATTACTCTTTTGACTTATTTTGCATATGATGATAAAAACCTCTTACCTGCTGAATTTTCCTAGAAGAAAAATATTCCTTTGCCCAGAAAAGACTGTACCTCAGCTCATGGCAACAATAAAAACATCTGCATGTGGCCATTGAAAAATAGGATTATATTAAAAAAGCAAACGTAAGTGATGACCTTGTAAAGGATCTGAGCAGGTCTCTCTTCCCAAGGACTCCAGTCTCCTCTGAAATAAAGAAAGGTGACACTTCCACTTGGTTCAGTTTGCCATTGCCACAGAGTGCTCTCACTACTATAGTGATTCATGCAGTTATTTCTCTCAATATCTTCTCAGTGGTAATTCTGACAGGAAAGGAATTGCCCACAGGTATCAGCATTTAAATCAGTTTTATATTAATACAGTTTCCATTATTAGAAAGAAGTAATTTATTTATTTTCATTTAGGCTGATCTCCTTCTGACAAGTGATAAACCCAGATCCAAACAGAAGGATAAGTCACAGCAATAATTTGTATACTGCAGAAGTCTTTACGATGTCCACGCAGGGTTAATTTATACATGTTAATAGGCATTCAAATTAGTCCTCATAATTTATCAGCCACGGGAGTGGCTACATTCATTAGGTATGCTCATTGGTGCATAACAACCACTTAATGTAACACGAAATACTCCCAGGAAACTTGGATGACCACAAAAGCATCATTGACTTTAGTCCCAGAAAATTTCAGGATCACTGACTTGCCTTCCAGCTGTTCCCAACCCTCTATGAATTACAAATCACCCTGAGAAGAGTAAATAATATTTACTGCAGCATACATTAGTAATTAGCAAGCACATTAAGAAAGATTGGGGAAAGTTGCAAGAAGGGAACAAATTATCCAATGCCACTCATAGACCCAAATGAGTTGAGTGTTTTCACCTTTTGGTGTGTGGCTCCAAAACTCCTCCTTCCAGTACTTACACCAGAGGGGCAGCAACCCCAGATATCAACCCCACCAGAGCTGACAACCACTGAAGAAGAAATCAATGTCACCAGATCTGCAAATATTATAGGTGACCTCTGTTTTATTTGCCTGTGAGCACACTTCTGAGAGAAAGAAGGTCAAACGCTCTAGACAGCTCTCCGTGGACACATAGGCTGGGCTGCTAGAAAGCCACTCTCTCTTTGGAATGTATTCTGATCCAAGAGTAAGGAGGAGACCAATCTCTCCTGCTCCCTACCCAGTTTGCTCAGCTCAGAGGCTGCTAAAGCCTCTCCGAGGCTGACACACCTGATATTAACAATTTGGAGCATTTTCCTGAAGTTGAGTATTTACTCATAAGAGGGGGAAAATCTAAACGCCTACATGAAATAGAACCACCAGGCTCACTTTTGAAATAATATTTTAAATGATACCCTGTGATGAATAACTGCAGTGTAAGCAGTGTGTTATTTTGATGGTGAACAACAAGAGCCATTTTCAAGAGCTTACTTCTGCTGGGAGGAAAAAAAAAAAGGTAAAACTAAATTTTACAGTAGCAGAGCGAGTTATAATTCACTTTCAGTCTGTAAATATAAATATCTACTGCTGATTCTCAATCAAAATAGCAACCAAAAAGGCAAATAGCATACCAATTAGCACTTTCAGAATTAGGAACAAAATTATAAGGTAATAGTAGGATATATACTCAAATGCAGAAAGCTGAAATAACACAATATTAAGGATCCTGTAGTGAATATAAAGGAGTCCTCATACAAATACAAAGCAAATTAACACGGTTCTCACTTCAGTGCCATCCTGTACATGTACAGAGCAGCCATGGAATGACTGGTTTAATCTATCTGGCAACAGGTTTTACAGCATGATTTTTGAAATTCTTGGACCTTATTACTATAACTCAGAATACCTAAGACAAAAAGAACAAAGAGAAATCAGTGTGCTGTTTTCTATGTACTGCACTGGTTGAGCTTACCCGGCCCCTCCTCTGGGGCAATCTCCACTCCCATGAGCAGTGAGCAAGTGCAGCCTGTTTTCTTGAGGATCTGGGAAGGGTAGCTGTTTCACTTTGGTGTCTAAACTTAAGCTCAGATTTTAGTTTTCTCTGAGAGGATTGCCTATTTCCTACTGAAATGAAAAACAAAATAAAACAAAATAAACCCCAGAACAGAAACACCAGGGTTTTTGTCAGATTAGGATACTTGCAAGCTCTTTCTCCTCTCCTAGGCCACTGATTTTCACCAGCTCTGGCTCTCATCCCTTTAGGTAGCTACAGACAAAATTACCCAGCAAGTTCAGTGGTGGAAGGGAGAAGAAAAGCCAACAATCCCAGCACACAAAGGTTGGCCATTGCATGAAAACCAGCCCTCTCCCAAGCATTTCCCTCACTACCAGTCCACAGTACCAGAATGAAAGCTGTCGGCACCAGGCTTGCCTGCTCCTAAGAACTGCCCACATAGGAGGAAGCAGGCTCTGTCAGTCTTCACACTGACAAGGCAGAGGAGCATCTAGTCACTTAATGACACATGCTGAGCAGCGGAAATCATCCTTAAGTTAACCAGCTAGGCTTACAGTGTAACACACAGAATCAGCAAAAAAAAGGTAATTAAAAATGCCTGTCTAGCTAGAGAACTTTCCTCTAGTTTTGCAGCTGCAGTTGCTGAGCATGTTAGACACTTCAAGAGATTTGATTTATTTCATACCCAAATGTTATAAATAAGTGGAGATCATCTGCTTGTGAATACCCACTTTTAACATTTGCAAACTTACTTACAATCGTGTTCAAAACCAGTATGACAAAAGACTATATGACACTATAGAGACATTAATTTTCTATTTATCTGGGGCAGGAAATTTCTAGGGAAAAATTTTCTTTCTAGTATAGCATTATCAGCAAATACAATACCTAAATGGCCTTTGCAGATTTGTGCATCAGTCTAACATTATATACTTAATATTTCACTTCTCTGTGATTTTATTTGAATATTGAAATTGAGCTTAAACAATACATAAGCTAAATAAAAAATTGCATTGAAAGAAATCATATAACTCAACACATATTTTGGGAATCCAAAATGGTTATGCACTTCTCTCCAATCAGATTGAATGATTTTGAGTTTTAAGGCAATAGAAAGAGCATTTGGGATTCCTACTTACTCTGAATTGAGTCCATAATTTCTAACTGCCTTGCTAGATCACACTGTTACCCACCAACCCGATGATTACTTGTATTTTCAGGTACCTCACGTCACTCCAAAAACCCTGTAGAAAGCCCTGCTGCTACAGGAAATATCATTTTAAGCCTCATTGTCCCCATATGTGCCTATTAATTTCTTTTTTACTTGATGGTAAAAATTTACTTGATGGTTCCAGTGGTTTTTGTCATTGATACAACTGTCTAACTGCTTGGAGAATCTTGGTGAACTCCGGGCCCCAGTGGTTATCGTATGCCAGTAAGTTCCGGTAGTAAATTTACTCTTCCAGTGATAAAACTGATCAACAGAGGAACTGTTTTGGGGGTTTTGTATTCCAGGTGCATCAAATATCTCCTTAAACACACCACCTGATTGTCTTCCTCTGTACCCTGATTTCATGTATACTTCTTCAGCTCCTCTGTGAAACAAGGTGTCTCTGTCTATTCAGCTTATATTCCTATGGATACTTTGATTGCTTATAATCATTTTGTAAGGAGTCCATAAACAGGCAAAATGTTATAAAAGGCAGTGAAACCAGGGGAAATATTTTTATATGTATATGATAAATTTGCATGTACCTGTTTCTGTGAGCATATGTGCACACGCAGAATATCTGAAGCACTATCACTTCAGGGGTATAACATTCCAAACTGCACAGAACATCTGAATCATAGCACTATCATATTAAATATTATTGCTTCTAAAAATTCAGCTCTAGAGATAGAGAATATTTTATGCCAGTGCATATATGTGCACAGATATACTTATGCACTCCCACCCATGCACTCACACATTGTGCCTTAAGAAACCTTATACACGTGTAATAAAATACGTTGCACATACAATGTAGTAATAATTTTATTATTACTTTTATTTTCATCTAGACATCCAGTCACACTTTGACTATCACTGCCGATAAAAAGTACTTTTGTGAATTTTTTTCAAGGCCCTTTCCATCCCTAAGTGCTGGGGTTAAAAAAAAAAAAAAACCACACATTTTTAAGCTAGCTATATTATCCATGATACTGTTTTGTTTTGATTTATGTCATCTATCATCCCACTGCCAGTTTACCTAGTTTTTTTACATCCCTTTGTTAGGTGCTTTTTACACTCTATTGCACTTCAGGTGAGCTTTTCCACCATTTGAAATGTATTTGACAGTATTCATAGTGCAGCTCTGCAGTCATCTCTTGTCTGGCCTTTTGCCAGCATGGTACCTGGGTATTCATTTATAGTCCTTACTTTTCTACGGCTTGCTGTTCCCTAATCATAATTCCCTCACCTCGTGATTACTTAATTTCCTTAACAGGCTCCACTTCAGGAATTTTGGGAAAAGTAGTTTCTAAAAGTCCAAATAAATTTTTTCAGGTTATTTTGCTTTAGACATTGCTATGCTAGCATGTACAATAGTCCACTTTCTTTTACAGCATCAATGTTGATTTGTATTATATCTATTCATGTTCCTATTGATTTCTAATAACTTTCTTTAATTATTATTTCATCCTGTTACTCAATAGTGACAGTAGACAAACTTTTTTATAATTTCCACAAGAACTACAGAGCCTCTGTTAGAGATAAGCCTGAAATTGGCTACCCTAAGATCTGCTGCAAAAATAACGCTGTGCATTTTGTTAACAACACAACCATTTTGTTCTTCTGTTTCCACAGAATACTTGGTGGAGCAGAAGCCAAGTTTCCTTTTAAATTCGCTACTGCCTAATTATAGCAGCTTGTTCTTTGACACCTTGCTCTCACAAGGTTTCAGCTTTATTAGCTGGAAAACATATATTACCAATGTTTTCTGTAGTCAAAATGTACACAAGAAAATGATTTTGTCTGAGGACTTCATCTATCTCCTTTACAACTTTAAAGGGACATAGGTATGTCTGGAAGAGAGGGAAGGGAGAAGTCTAGGTTCAAATCCGTGATCTGTGCCCTTGATTCAAGGACTAGATGGTCAAAAAGTACAGAAATTGAAGTGTCTTTGGCTTTTGACTATAACAAACAATAAATTACTGCATTTAATTATCCTTATTGAAGAACACTGTAGGCAAACCCTTATTAATTTTCTCAATTTCTACATAGTGTACATATTTCTACATACTGACCCAAAGATAGAATCTGATCAAATTTTCTACTAATAATGTGTAACAGATAAACTAGAGGTTTTCAGGACAACAACTATGAATTTAAGAGCCTAAATTTCAACAGAATTTCCACTTCAGCTGAAACCTCTTTATCTGCAATTGTCCTGCATCTCACTGGAAGCTGGAGTACC
The DNA here is from genome assembly GCF_003945725.1 of Corapipo altera. Lineage (NCBI taxonomy): Eukaryota > Metazoa > Chordata > Aves > Passeriformes > Pipridae > Corapipo > Corapipo altera. The sequence goes on from NW_020884872.1 coordinate 18,756,771, forward strand.
TGATGAAGCAAACAAAGCCACAAGAAGAACTGACGCCACCACTGCTTCTGAGTGACCAATTTTTGTTCTTGGACACTTCCACAAAAGGAGAACATCACCTGCTTGTTCTTTTGAGAACAATCTGTCCTGGCTTCTCTGGAAGATTACTCCAGGAGGGGGCTCACAGGTGTGAAGGCATCTCTAGTCAGCCTAAAATAATACTGCCTGGAGGGAAGCAGATACAAAGCTCTGTATGTCTCTATTGCTACCTAGACAGCTCTTGGTTTTGCCTTTACAGGTTCTGTTCTATGATGCTAATTTTCCTTACACATTGGAGAAAGAGCAGACACACCTCCTTAAAGAAACTCTTACTGGGCGGAAGAACACCTTGTAAATCCTCCTTATGAGTGTAGACTGAACTATTTGATACTGTTTAAGCATATACACTACATCCAACTATGTATCTTTAGCTCTCTCCCCTTGCTTCTACAAAGTCTTGGCAAGATCCCACACTAAATCTGCCAATGATTTTCTTAAGGCCACAGCACCTTTGCTAAATTGAAATTTTATTTTCTATTTTTAACCCCTCTTCCTTCACCAGCAGTAGCACTGTTGTTAACTTGGAAGAGTATGTGCGTAATAAAGCAGTTTCATAAACTTCCAGTGCAGCTGCTAACTAGAGAGCTACTTCATGTCTGCAGGGGAGTGGTTGCAACTGATGAAGGATATAAGCATAAGAAGGAAGAGTCAGTCCAAAGCACTGAGGAGGATTTCCCCAATCAGAGGAGGTGAAGAAGCTAATGGTCTGGATGGAGAAGGACCAGCAGGAGCTACTCTAGAGCCAATGGAGCAAGGAAGGAAACCCTTTCTCCCTGAACGGCACCACTTGTTAAAAGATCAAAAATAGCAAGAATCTTGAAATCTCTTACTTAGTCAGCCCTTCTTCCTGTGGTCCTGAGGGAAGCAAGACTCAGAAAAAGACTAGGAAATATAAGGCTCAATCCTGCCTTTCTATTGAACTCCTAGCTCCTATTGACAGCTATCTTGGTCTTCGGGGAATGACAATTTGATCGGTTGTTCTTCTGTTCCCTCTATCTTAGAAATTTGAAAAAAAATGAGCAAAAACTCATTAATAAAATAAATCAATCAAAGAGAGGCAGAGGAATGACTCCATTAAAGTGTAGAAGACTTAGGACGGGCATGTTTGCATGAATATTCACAGCAAAATCTTCTGCTACCTCAGCCTGACAACCCCTATTTATTAAAAAATAAGTTACAAACCACTAGATAAACTAATCAAAGGACTTGCTCTACGACTTTGTCATATATAGTTCATGAAGTCGGACATTTAGTCTATTCCCTTGAGTCATTTCATACTGAAATGGAGTTCTAGCCTAGCATTTCATTAGATTCATAAGCAGTATAGGCTGAAATAAATTAATAAAGGCAGAAAGGTATTGAATTTTTTGCAGGCAACATTCCAATTGGAATGTTTTTCATTTCTGTTGAGAATTCAAATGTTACTTGTGTTTTACCAATGTGAAATGTGAATCTACACACATTTTTCTCCATTTCATGGAGCGGTGACTAGAAAGTTGCCTAGATACATAAGATGACATAAGGTAATAGAAGGGAAGTGTCATAGTCACTCTTAATTTCAGAGAGCAACCACAGCAGCAGGAATTGCAGTTACCAGCAAATAACATAGTGGCCTGAAGGTGAACATATGGTATTTGTCATACTGCTCAACTGTGAAACTTGCCAATATGGCCATAGGAAAAAAAAAAAAGAAAACAACAAAAAAAAAAGACACCATTTCAGTGGAGTGTATAACTGGTTTGATGTAAGTAAACTCTCTTATCAAAGACTGGAAGTTAAAATAAAATATGAGTGTAGAAAATTCTGAAACATTTAAAATGAAAACATTATCTCCCTGTACTGCAGATAACCATGTCATCTCTCGTGGTAAGAAATTGAAATAATTGAAATTCAGAATTTTTAATTATACATCAGTGCAGCAAATAAGAATCTTTATCTCATTGTGCTCATATGAAGGATGGTGTGGGCAAACAAATGGATCTTAAAGATGATTAAATTAGTGACCAATTTACTGCAAAAAGAGAAAAAAACAGATGTATATATAAAAGTTAGAAAATAAAAATATCTTTTTTTTACAGATAGCATATGACTAAAAATAGAGTATGTTAATATTTTAGAAAAACGTAATAAAGATCATATTTAATATATGCTCCCTTATATCATAGTAAAACTTTTAACTGATTGGATAAGGATGGTGGATCTTGGCTCCTCTGCTAATGGAGTCTATGGCTAACAGATGGGTGGTTGTGCTTGAAAGTATCTCTTTTCACTTACTGTGAGACTTTTGATGGGCCACGTACTGGTTTTGATCATGGGAGGATGATAACAAAGATATAATGATTGGGCACTGGGACACGATCCCCGGCAATGTGGTCACAACGCCAAGCCTGACAGAGTTCAGAAAGCAGGCACATGATGTAATTCTTGGGGTTGTCCTGTGCAGGGCCAGGATTTGGACTCAATCCTTGTGGGTCCCTTCCAACTCAGGAGATTCTATGATTCTATGATACTAAGGCATCTTGCTTCCAAGGAAAGAACACTTTTCAGAACACTTAGGAGCTACTGTGGCAGAGACACTGAAGAAGATGTGCCAAAAATTAAGGTCCAAAAATCTTATGTAGTTGAGTAAACAAAGGATGAAGTTTCCCCAAGAGCTCAGTTGGCAATAATTTCCCTTTAAGAGACAGATGATGAGAGCTCAGCACACTCAGAAAGAGGTTACTTAAGCATGTATGTTGGAAAGTTTACCTCAGGTGCATGGGATTGCAGAAATTAAACTGTCTTGTTTCATTACATCACAGTCCGAGTGAAAATAAAGCTGACTGAAATGATGGTTAGCTGATTAATCTATATAATTGGCTACCACAAGAACTTATTGAGGCTAAAGGCTGAGTGTAATGTGCTGTATGTGCGAAGTTGTCTTGGTTTAAAAACACTTCTTGATTATCATAGGATGATGATGGAATTCAGGCTGAGAGGTATCTCAGGAGGTCTCCAGTCCACCTCCTGGCCCAAAGCAGGGCCAAAACTAGGGGCAGACCAGGCTGCTTGTGGCTTGAACCAGTTAGGGGTTGAAACACTCTGAGGATGGAGATGGCATAGTCACTTTGGGTGACCTGCTCCACTGCCTCCCTAATAATCAGCCTGAAACTCTCATTTAAACTTGTGCCTGTTGCCTCTTGCCTTCCCACCCCACACTGCTGTGAGGAGCCTGATTCCACCTCCTTGTAGGTACAAGGGTCTGTCAGATGTCCCCAAAGCCATCTTCAATTCTTGAAGCCTGTGGTTTTGAAAGCCAAATCTGTTGCTGACAACAGCTATGCAGCCAGCTAAAGCCCTTTCCCCTCAGCAGCAGGATCCAGGAGAAAAGCACCAGGATCTCTTCTGGCTGTGGCAGAAGTGCCTGTGTGGAGAAGTGGTCTGAGGGCCTGCCCAAGCTCCCACCAGCAAGCCAGCCTGGGAGACAAGGGCCTGTGTCACTGCGGGAAGGGAGTCTCCCTCACTGCTTCCTCCTGGTGCTGCAGTGAATCTGGGATGCCTCCCCAGGCACAGCTTTCTGCCATGCAGCACACAGATTCCTTGCAGGCCTGTGGATGGAGGGACAGTCCCCTCCTATTGACAGGAGTCAGAAACCTCCAGCCTTCCCGACCATGGAATTTCCTCTGTGCCCCACAGCCTCTGCCCGGGGCTTGGGAGGTGCCCTCAATAGGTCCTTGTGAGATCCTATGTGAAGCCTCCAGTTCAGCATTGAAAGAACATACTTTAAACAAACAGATCTCATTCTGCACGGCATCACTTTATATGATCTTATATTCTGGAAATGGGAAAATTTACTTGGTTAGATAATCTGTCTCCCTTCTCCAACGTGGGCTGGATCCTGAAAGTAGAGTCACTTAGGTTTGGTTGGAAAACTGCCTGAAATAGCCCAAGATATCCAGCTTTTATCTCATGATCCTATGTTGGTCTTTGGGCAAGGGGGATAACACCTGAGCTCTGTGTTGGATCAAGTTCCCAGCCAATGCTGACCGGTGGCATTCCAGTAAGAGTCACCGTTCCTGAAGATATTTAAAAGACTTGCAGATGTGACACTTAGAGACACGGTTCATTGGTGAACTTGACAGTACCGGATTAATGGTTGGACTCAATGACCTTAGAGGTCTTCTCCAACCTAAATGTTCCTATGATTCTATTCCTTCAGCTCCTCCTGGGATCAGATCTCCTGTTCTCCTCCTCCTGTGGTCCCTACTCAGGGGCAGGCACAGCCCTCTCTACCCCTGGAGACACATAAGAGGCAATGGGCAGCCAGGCTGTGGCCAGAGGTATCCACTCTCCCCCAGCACAGCCCTCCTCCCTGGCAGCCTTGCATCCTGACTTTCTTAGCCAGCACTGCCCCCACAGATAAGTTTTAAACTGGTTCAACTAAATCCCGCTAATTTTAGATATGAACTCCAGTAAACTGGTTTAAATTCAGCTTGCAGTGACTCAGCTGGCATTCATAAACAGTAGCGTAACAGAAAACTAATTTTAAATCCGTCATCCTGTGTACAGTTTCATCAGTTTAAGCAGAGTGGCAGGCAGGCAGAGTTAAGCTAAGCTGGTGCTGCTTGGCTGCAGCAGAGACTAGGTCTGGAAAAGCTGACATACTGATACAAGTAAGACCATCAGTTGTAATTATAAAATACTTCATCTCCTGCTGCAGGGTATAAATTAATAACCCGCTGCCATACCAAAGAAGCCTTTCTTCAGATGCTCTTGATGGAGCTAACGAATGCTTCCCTCCAAAACATCTGCTGCTGCCCAGGCTTGGGAAGGCTTTTGAGCTGGACAGAATGCTACCCACTTCCATAAAATAATTACAATTCTCAAGAAAACCATGGTGACGTTATCATTAAATTGGGACCAAATCCAAGGTAATAGAGAGCACGGAACAAGCAGTCCCCTTCCACCGGATCAGATGCCTTTCTTGGCATTAATTGGGAGTGCGTCAGCAGGGGAGGTAACTCTGTTAGCTAAATGAATAACATTATTGAAGTTTCTCAGGTTGTCTGTGCCAAATCTGTGTTTAATCGGCCTGACTTGGAAAGGCTATAAAGGATCATTTTATTAATCTCTAAGGTCAGGATTTTAGCAAGGATTTTGAATTATTAAAGAAACTGGCTGATAATTGGGGCAGGAGGTAGAGTCACACTCACCTTTGAAATTACAGCATCAGCAAAACTTTCTTGAGACCTATTACTGAATTCAAAGGGCTGAGACATGCATTTAGACAGGAGAACTGCATTTTCTGTTGAAAGATTTAAAATATAGCAATAAATTACATCTGGATGCAGCATGTTTTAATATTTGCTGAACTAAATTGTCCATGCTACTTTCATTGCTTAAGAGACATGGGTACAGCACTGTAACCAGACATTTAACATTTCCTGATTTCCATTAAATGAAATTGTTAAACATGAAGTCATACCAACCTGAACAGTTGTACTGAGCTATAAAACATGACTTTGAAAGTTTGGCCTGAGAACACCTCAGGGATGTAGGCAGAGAAGAGAGTGGATGAGCTCTCCTGTTGAGACTACCTCTTGGCAGAGTGAGCGACCTCCTTTCTGCATTGCCATGAGCTTCCTTCTCCTCATGAGGATGAGCTGTCTATCCTGTATTTGGTTCTCCTGGACAGGAGGCAAGCTGCAAGATTTCTTGACCTTTTTTCTCTAGCTGCAAGCCTCATTTCTTAGTGTCCCTCTTATAGGCTGCATGATAAACAAGCAATTTACTCTAGGCAGCCTCCATCCTGAACAGCATAAACACTACAGCTTTTTGTTCCCTTTCCATTTCTCTAAGGAGCAGAACTTGACTTCTCCATCCAACTCCAAACAGATGGGAAGATGTGGATCATACACCACAGATGCAACAGAGCGATAAAAGGAAGTAACATCTAAAGATCTGATCTAGCCCTCAGGCTAGTTTGGGTAAAATTCTTATGGGTTAAAGCAGATTTTAGTGCCACATTATTGTTGTGACCTCACTTTTACTGCATGTAATTATAGGTTGATCTAGCTCAGCTTGTTAATGGTGAAAGAAATTCACTGAGGCTCTGCTCACAGCAACAATGCAGCTATGCCTGACTGGAATTCTTGCAGCATAATAACCCAGGCATTCAACTAAAACATTGTTAATGCCAATCACCTATTGTCACTAAAATCCAGGATCATTTGAAGACATCAAAGTGATAGTGCCTGAAGTGCTGTAAGATTTCTTTCCTTCTCTTGTCTCCACACTCCCGTAGCTGAAATTAAAATCCACCTGTATGGAAGGGAAAAATATATATATATACATACTTTTGTGTTGCTTGCTGACCTAATACCAGTGTTCTCTTATTGGATGTGAAAGTATGTATCCAGTCTTAATTTTCTTTTAATAGAAGTGAAATATTTCCTATGTACTTTCTTCTACTCAAGGATTATATTATACAGAAGGGGGGAATATACAGAATATATATCCCCTAATAAACTCTTTTTTCATTTTTCCATTGCCTCTACTTTCTCAGTATCAGCCTTTGAAAAACACTTCAGTAGTTCTCCAAATGAGAATGGTGGGGTTTTTCCCATCACTTGAGCTCTTTCCTGTGTATAAATTGAGATGTTTGGAAAGGCAATATGCTTTCAGATTATTAGAAAATAGTTACATTATTGTTTTTGAAAAGGCCAGCAGCCACAAGATGTTATTAAATGAATTTCTGAATATATTTAATATTCAATTACAAGGCAGAAGAGATGGTTCAAAACAAGTCTAAGGATGGGCAGACTCCTTTGGGAAATGCCATCTCCAAATTGAAGATTTTTAGCTATGAGGGCAATAAGCCATTGGAATATGATCCTAAAGGACATAATTCTATAATGATTCTATAACCAGTGTTTTATCGTCTGGAGACTCTAAATCTAAATTGGAAACAAAACCCTAGCCACTCATTTTGGCAAGGATAGGGTTTGACTTTGAATATTTTCTGAACAGGATATTGAATGAAAGTGCTTGAACTCATCATGGTTTTCATGAAAAGACTGAGGAATGTTTTAAGGGCTGTTTTGTGTAGGTTGGAGTTGGTGTTCCAAATGGATGGAGTAGAGGTTTTAAAGGCGCTAAAGGATTCCATAAGTATTAAATTTAATCTTCTAAAATATGTGTATTTTTGATCTGGGAGCTCAGAGTGCTTTACAGCTATTGATGAACTAAGTTTTAGCAGTCCTGCGGGATGAGTAGTCGTGTGCTTGCTACAGGTGCAAAACCTGAGGCACACAGCATTGGAGTAACTTTCCAAGAGATAAAGGAATAAAAATATTGTCCTGTGATCTCTGTACCACTTCAAGCCTGACCAGACACCTGACTCTCAGAAGTGTTACCTACCTTTCAGGCCACTGGTGAGATATAACCCAGTGAGCTACACACAAAGAAAATGAAATTATGGCAGGATGTAAGGAAAGGGATGCTGTGCTTCGGCAGAGGTGCAGTCTTCTGCTCACCGTTCTCCAGGTTACCAAACCATTATTAGGCCAGATAGCGGAAAAATTGATAAAATCACATTACAAGAAATAGGTACTTTAAAAAATAGAGGCTAAGTGAGAAGAGGCTGGAAAGGACAATATTTGACAATAGTCTTTGAACAAGATTTCCCACTTCTAGCAAGGCAATAATATGGTAATGTAATTATGTGAGAAAGACGGACATGGTGTCATTTTGCATCCCACAGAGATGAGAGAAAAAGAAATATAGAAGGTAATTTGACAAGAAATCAGTAGAAATTATTCTGTTGATTTGTCTCTGATGATTTCTGGTCACTTATATTTTAAAACAGCAAGAACAAAAAGACATGCTTAGCTTTATACAGGTATAATTGGTCATAATTTCTTTTGATTTTTGTCCATCAGCACTTAAAATTCCAGTGAAAATTAATTCTCCAGCAACACACTTGACCTAAAGTTCAATGACCATAAACAGAGTTTGCTCAGCAGTTGACCTATATAATCTCCTTGGTAAGAAATTACAGGTCGTAATAATATCCTGAGCTGTTCGTTTTTATGATGTCCCTGACCATGGCTCTGAAAGGTTTTAAAAATTCATTTACAACTCAGGAATGAGTCACTGCAGTCCTTCATTATATATGGAGAAAAAAATGTCTAATGACTTCCACTGGGATGATACTACATTCCAGTAGAAGGACTGTAAAATCTATTTCTGCTTATGGCACTTCTGTTTTTTAACTCCTTCCTCTTACTTTCTTGCCTTGAAGAACACAAAAAATTCCTAAGAGGTACTTAAGCATTTTTTGTATCCATAGCAGCCAAAGGAAACCCATTTTAAACACTTCCTTAAAACACTTTATGGGAAAAACTATTTCAGGTTGTAGAGGAAAAAAGCCACCTAAAATACCTTTCAAAAGAAATGCAGTTTATCTATGAAAACAAAAGAGCATCAAACAAATATTTCTGCTGAATTCATGTGATAAACACCCATAAATCTTAAGCTAGGTATTTGCAGGTATACATGGGTATGGTAATATTAAACTGATCACCACGTATGTTTACACATTCAGCGTTATTAGAGAAGACTCACTGAAGCTAGCTACTGCTTATATAGCAATATTTACTTTAACCTGGTATTTTAAAAGTGATGTAACTTATGCTAGATATATGCTAGTTAAATATATCAGAAGATACCCATGGTAACTGTCAGTAACTGTTAACTGAGTTATCTATATATGATTCAGAACCCTGGTATTTTACTTACATGATTCCATAAATGCCAAAATGTATTTTCAAAGTTCCATCTTTTTTTTTAGTTACTTTACCTGCAAACTTGTGTAACACAAAAGAATGGCTGCTTTGAAAAAGGAAACAAAAAAGGAAGAAAAGGAATAAGGTAAATATTTCTCATTCAGGTTAACTGCATTAATTTCAGCACGTATTCAGTTATTATTTGGTATGTATTTAGTCATGCAACAAATCTGGCTTCACCTCTCAGATTTCCTCCATCACTGTTTCCGTGCCACAGTTCTCTGTCCTGGTCTCAGGTATGTAAATGGTAAGCACTTCAGGGAGGGAAGTCCTTTTATCACTAATGAAGTGATTGCTGGTGTATTGCTGAACTGTAAGGTATAAAGGCTTGTTTGGTAAAGAAATTAAAAATCTGGCATAACGTTCTTGTAAATTTGCCAGTCACTGCAGTAAAGGAGGTTGGTCACTCAAAGCAACTTGGACATGAAAAAGAACTATTAAAACTTGTCCATGTACATATTTCAGGTTAAATTTTATGCAGGTATTTCCAGTTACTCTCCATGTGGTAGGAATGAAGGAAGTTCCAATTAATTTTTAGGTAAGGAAGAACAATGCATTATTTGGAAAACAGTTTTTATTAATGAATAATTGCATAGGTGGCTATGTGCACAAAAGATAAAGAAAAAAAGACAGGAGACAATTCTGTTATTTCAAATTCTGGCATTGGAAGAAAAGTACCGTATCTGAAAGAATGGATGAACAGATTGCTCACAAATTGGGAGCATGCTTCCAGGGACTGGATTCACACACGCACTTAAAACAACAGGGAATAAGGCCATTATCTCTACATGTAGCTTTTTGTCCTTTGTGTAGGGCAGAGCAATGAAGACTCAGGCCAAGTTCATGTAACCTATTACTAATTCCCAAGGAAAAAAGACTGATGTTCAGGCAATCACAATCAGAGGGAATAGCCTGAGCTACTTAATAATAGTGGTTGCAGAATACATGTATGTTTCCTACATTTAGCAAGGGGAGGAATACATTAAATCAATTCAAAAAGTAATTAGACAGTATTTTGTATGAATAATTCAAGCAAATTGCCTAAGCCTTGTTATGTGTTAAAATAGCCTTAAGTTTCTGGACATCTAGAAGCAAGCAGGCAATGCAGGAAAGCTAACCAGAGAGATAAAACCTTGCTTGAACTGTATGCTTCCTTGGTGACACTTCTAGAAAGAAGGGAGAAGGATGAAGTATGAGCGTGCTGGTGCAGGTGGAAATGGAATAATAAATGTGCCTAAGAGCCCCTAAGAGCCATGATGGGATAATGGGATTATTGTTACTCACTGTGTGTCCTCCATGCTGCTGTCGTTCCTTCTAAAGCAAGGGGAAATCTATTAAACAATTGTGTTCATTTCACCAGGAAGATGTGTCTTATACTGAACCTCTGACAACTATCTCAAAAGACCCCTTGATTTGTTCTGGGACAAACTAAGGAACTTCACTTGGCTTCTATCCAGACTAGTTTCTCCTTATCCTTCAGTATTTGTTATTAGCGAGTGCATCAAGCTCCATCTGTGTCAAATACGAAATTTCAACTACCTACTACCTCAATGGCTACATTTATTTGTACAGTGGTACAGACAAGAGTGGGGACAGAGTAATTTCAGCTGAAGGATTTGGTTATTTAACAATCTATAGAACAGGCAAATCACTAAAATGCTGTAACAGCTTGTCCTTTGAGGGAGCCTTTCTACCACAGGCAACCCTCAAAACTGAACATTTCTTTCTCTTCTACATGATCTCACTATTTGACCCCTTTCCTTCTCCCCCTCCTCCAAAACCAAAGAAAAATAAACAAACTAGGAAAAAACCTTTAAGCCTTGAAAAAGATGCAAAACTAAGGTTGCTGACAGTTGCTGTGCATATTACTGCTAATGGCGTATAGAAGGTTCAAAGACAGAACTGTTGACCCTAAAACAGACTACTTTAAGTTATATCATACCTTGATCTTTACTTGTGATACAGAAAAAAACCTGCAATCTAATTCAGGTAGGTTTCTTTATTTTCCTCTGTATCAGCCCAGCAAATTAAGCATCTGCTCTCTTACTTCTTAGTTCCCAATACTCTGAGCTGACAGTCTGGTGGTACTAAAAGTAACACATGGCCACAACATGTACTGAGGTGTTTATATTGAGTGGTATGGACTGATCTACTAAGGCTTCAAATTCTCCCTCTTGGGCTTCTCTCCTACCATGGCCTTCTGCACACTCTTACCATGACTAGTTGATATGATTTTTATTTTTAAAAAAAATTAATCAAAGTCCATTTGGCCAGGGTTTCCTTGCCAGCTCCTCTCTTTCCCCTACACCATCCCAGGTGTCTCTCATGTGGCAAAATTGGAAAACTAAAGTGCTGAGAGCTGCTTGTGGTAGAGAGTAGGACTTCGTGTGAAGAAAGGCAGTTTGACAGTGAGAGACAACTGAATGAGCTAGAGTGGGGAAGGGAAAGGCTGTGCTAGGGAGGGCTGTTTAGCAGGGAAACAATAAAACTGACATATGTATCCCCTTGAAAGCTCCCATTTGCCCTCCCCCAGCTCTGGCCAGTGATCCCTCCTGCAGAGCAAAGCACAACCCCCTCCTCAAGTTACTCTTCTCTTTCCTTCCTCTCCCAATACAAATGGCTCTGTCACTGTGCAAAGCTGCCTCCCTGCACCATGGACAAAGACGGGGATGGAATTTTTCTTCTCTTCTTCAAGCACTGAAATTTGTTTTGGCTCTGTTGTGGCTGTGCTTTGAGCTGGCTCAGAGTTAAGTCATGGCTTGATAGCATTCACTGCATTAATGTTAGGGGTGGAGGAGTAATCAGCAAAGGGAGAAAGGGCTCCCCACTCATTCTCAATGATATTTTCCATAATCAGCTGAGATTATGTCAGCTTAGTGATCAGAGCAAGGAAAATTAGAGCTGGAGCTCCTTAGTTCTGTGCCTTGCTTTTTGCTAGTTTGTTGCTTGGGTTCCCATGTTGCAGGCAGGTCTGATAATACTCCCACAAATAGACAGCCTTGCATCATCCTTTACAAGGATGTGCTTTCTCTTGTTAGAGTCCCAGTATATGTGTGAAGGACACCTTCAAGCGGCTCCGTGGCATAGGGTTGCCCAATGTCATGGATATAGGCACTGTATCCAAGAAGCAGGAAACTTTGCCTATATTTGCCATATTTTGGCAACTACCATCTTGTCACAGGATACCACGAGCAAAGCAAGTCACATTTGAGCCTGGAGCCCAGGGATGGTTGCAAATATAATTAATAGTGAAGAGTGTAAAGACTGGGAGAAAGAGGGGTAGAGGTACCAAGATGAGAAGAGGGGTGGCTGGTACTAGGTTAGGAGATGGGAGAGCAGAATGGGAAAAGTAGGGCAGAAGGATGGCACCACAGTGGTGAGGGAGACAACAGTATGACAGCTAACTGGGAGTTAGCTAAACTCTAAAGGTGTGAGTGAACTGGGACAGGGGAACTGGGGATGGGGTGTGATGCATCCTAGCTGGGTGCAGAGACTGGGACCAGATCATAGAGCCAGGAGCTAGTGGTGATGGTTGGGAATGAGGAAAAGGAAACAGGAGGGACACAAAGGCAGAAGGGGCAATTTTCCACACTGAAAAATTTTCAAAATAAAATAAAAAAAAAAATTAGTGCCTCATGGGGTTTTCTATGTTTTTACCAGATTCCTAGATTCTACTCAACTGAAAGTCAAGGCCTGAGAATGCAATTTCCTTTGCCCGTTACTATTTTCCAGTGCTCAAAGAAGGTGACACCTCTGTCTGCAGGGTAGAGTGAGGGCTCACTCTACCCACCTGCTTGCCTGACACATCTCTGTGCTGGAAGAAGGAGTCACCTCCTTTTCTTTGTCCTCAGTCTGCCCATGTGCTTATCCTGGCTTGTATAAAGGAGATGCCAGGACAGATAACAGTCACAGATCTTTGAGACTCTTGGGGTAGACAGTGCTCAATATATTAGTATTAAGGTGTGTGCAATAGGTACAGTTTTCTTCAGGGAAAGAGTTCCTTCTGAATACAGGTTAAATACAGGTGTGGGGAGAAAAATCAAGTAAAACAGGATGTTTAAAAGACTGTAATAGGCAGGAGGTGGAACAGTAGAAAAACACGTGGGTTTTTTTGACTAGTGCTCTTTTTAGTGACAGAAATCCAAGCCAGATTCCCTTACAATGCCACACACATCTACTGAAGTCCGAGCAACACACTTAATTGCAGCAGAAAATTGCTGTTTTGAAAAGCATATCTGTAGAGAACGGGAGAATGCATGTGGCACATATGTGCCTCAACAGTTTTGCTAAATAAACCATGAATTTTGACAAGTGTGTATCTGTAAGTTTGCCATGGAAATAGGATTGTATAACATCAGAACTGAAACAAAAGTTCAGCCTTCGAAAACTGCGGGGGCGTGCTGCTAAAGTGTTTGCTTTGAATGTTAGCTGACTAGTTTCATAATTCTCGTGCGTGTAGTTAATGCTCTTTTAGACAATACATGGAAAGGATGGGTGCCAGAACAGTTTAATAAAAGCATTAAAATTATTATTTCTAATAGATTTCAATTTCAGTGTTTCAGAAAATGATAGAAGTGTCTTCCATTAGAAAATTTAAGAGATGAGCCTTCTCAGCTTGTTTATACAGGATTCTACCAAGTGGAGGTATGGAAAAATATTTGGTTCTGTGTTTAATGAAGAAATTAGGGATATTATTATCATTTGAGAAGACTGGTTAGTTCAGCAAACCAATAAGGGACACACTGTAAAGCCTTTGTCTTTCAGGTTGTTGATATAGAGCCATTACCTGATGCCAAGAGGAAGAATTACAGTGAAGAGGAGTCGTTACTATTAGTGAACCCATGATTCAGCTCAGGAGTCTCATCCAGAAATCAGTCAACATGTTCTCACTCCATAAACAACTGATGTGTTTGGCAAAGCATCAGCTGTCCCATCAACCAACAACAAGAACCAAGTAGGTGAAAAAGCACATCTCCACAAGGCTCCTAGAACTGGTAGTTCTGGCACAGTTTTGGTATGTAATTGTTTCTCAGAGGCAACAAATTGCCAAATAAGGCAAGCATGGACATCTTTATCTGAAAGACAAACATCAGGATGAGGATTTAGAGCAACTTTTTTGCACTGAGCACTAAAAGCCACACTGTGCTGTCTTCGCTGATCAGTCATTTCCAGTCAGCCCATCTTCACCTGTGTTCAGGGGATGCAAAACCTAAATTAATAAAATCAAGTTTTCCAAGTTTGACCTAAACTTCAAAATCATTTGGATCATTCTCAGTCTTCACTGAATGTCTGTTTTTAATTCACACAAATTGGCTTATCCTGATTCCTCACAGTATTAGCATGACCACAGCACCTTTTCCAGGTTGCTTTGGATGTCCCTGATTGTAGAGGGCATTCTTATCCTGTTCAAGTTCAGCATATGGCAGAAGGAAAGGCAGTCTGCCCCTGATGTGCACCAGGAATGACCACTCCACCACACCTCAGTTTTGCTCTGACCCAAAAGGAGAACTGATTGGGGCAGAGGGAATGGTCAAGTGGTATGTGTGTACACATAAGCTGCAGCCCTGGATGAAGCACATTGCTGAAGTAGCCAAAGTGTCCACTGCTCTTGTTCCGTAGCCACAAAATATCCCAGGCACTGTACAAAGCCTACCTTACCAAGTGTTTCTCAGGTTGGTAGGATTTCCTCAGGGAAAATGGTCCAGCTATTGCTATGGCACCTTTCACTGTTTGTAAGCAAATTGTTTATTAGGACTGTATCAATACTAGGATCCCCTATAAGAAAAATCAGAAAATATATAAGACACAGTCTACATCTCGATTCAGTCTCTCTAGACAGTGTTCATTCCAAAATGCTATGCTGGAATTGCTTGGTTTATACAGAGCTTGTGACCTGATTGTGTTTTATTTTGTGCCCAGCAGATTTTGTCTGGCATACACATATGTCTTAAGTCCAGACTAACACACTACACATGACTGAAGTCAGGTGCATAAATGACCAAGGTAGGCACAGAAGCATTTTTACACAGAGACACAGTTCACCATGTCTTGGCTTTCACAGGTGTCACATGAAACATCTGCTGGGCCACATGCATTATACAGCTGCCAGGAAAGGACATGCCATGGAGGGTTGAAGCATGGGATTAATTTATCACCTTTTGTTCTCTGCTCTCATGGATTGTTTAGAGATAAAACTAAACATGAATCTCACTATCACAAAGCTTTGACAAACCCTTGAGGTTTGGCTCTGGCTACACCCCTTACATGATTGTAATCTACAGTAGGGTAATGTCATTTGCAAGACTGGGGCAACAGAGTCATACAGCAAATACAGAGCCTCTTGGTAGGAATTTGAAATCACCAAACAGCAAAGATCCTGTTACAACAGTTTGTCTCCTCCATGGCCACGACACTTGATCTATTAAATCATGGAAATCACAAACCCTGCAGTTTCAGTGCCCAGGGAGGATTGTATTAAACTCACTCAGCAATTATCGGTAATATGGGATGAAAATCTTTACTTTGAAAGTAAGCTTTAAAAGGTCATAATGTAATTTCTGTCACTGATGGTCTCTGCAGTGGCTGTTAGTCTGATTGCAAAGCAACAGAGAAGAAATGCAGATGCATAAACTGAATGCAATCCCTAAACTCCTATTTCTGTCACAGTGTTATTTGCAAAATTATAGATGCAGTACACATCATCTTTCTCCCCACTTGCTAGACTTCATGAATTTACCTTTATTCTTCACCAAATTTCCTCTTTATTGTTGTTAGTGAATGCTCATTACAAGTGAGCACAGAAATGCCAAATGAATCTGGAAAAGTGGGAAGTGTACCAAGGAGGCAGTGGGGATTCAGACAAGTCTTCCATGTCCTTTACGTTACCCACAGAAAGTGCAATACATGAGTTAAAGCTGCACTGCCAGATCAGTTCTGGAGCTGGACATGGTGGCACCTTCCTCTATAACGAGATGTGGAATAAAGCCATCTGGAGCCTGATTTAGGTGGTGCTGGGCGTTTGCACTCTGACAGATGTTATGAGCTGCCAGCTTGCACCAGCTGGCGGTACCCAGCTCCCTCACTCCCACAAGTTCAACAGTAGAGGCATTTCTTTGTGCCATTTCTTCATTCAGAGGCCATGCCCTGCTCAGTTACCTCTGGAATTCCATTCCCAAGGGGGACCTGAATCCCTTGCATCTCACACATCCCTAGAGATGGTAGAAGAGATTTCAGCTGTTCCATGACTGCTTTCAGGATCCAATTCATATACCATAGCCTGTTTATGCACAGCAGTCAGCAGAGTTAATCCCATTCCATTTTTAAGGTAGTGCAGGTAAACTTCAATAAATTCTCTTGCAGATGCCCTCATACAGAATTTAAAAGGTCTTAGAGTGATTTAGTGCTTGGACTACAAGTTTTGAAGTAACATGCCAGATCCTACCTGAGCATCTCTGTGTGGTATCTCTCTGCCCCAGCACCACTGTAGCTTGAATGACTTCACTTTTACTGCATATTAAGAACCATTGACAATTACTGCAGATCCCTCATACATAACAATTTGCAATCTAATAGCCTGCTGCCTCTACTGCACCACTTAGTTTATATCACTTTGAAAATAATTTCTGCTTAATTGAGTTAAGGTCAACTCTTATTGAGAACACTGGTGCAGTGATTAAATGCAGTTCAGCTTATTTACTCTTACCTCATATTTTAACTTTTTTGATTGTTAGTGTACAAGAAGCATATTTTTCATACAGGAAACAAATAATTACGAACATCCTGAGCAGTACAGCTGCTTAGCTTCACTCTACATTCTGATGTGATGCTACTCCTCTGACTATGCCCAGTCCCACTGAAACTAAAATGGTTTCCTCTTCCTGGCAATTTGACTTCTTAGTGTAGAATCATCAGTAAATTACTTCTAATAGTGGCTTTACAAATGTCTCATGTGCTGCTTGAATGGACAATTTTTAGTTAATCAAAAGCTTCTCAGTGGATTCAGAATTAACAGTTGGCTAACTGACAGGTGAAATTAAGTAGAATTTTTTTCTCCAGCTAAATGAGTAAAATATTCTCTTGATCATACACATTTGTGATTGGGGCTACCAGGAACATATGGGGCATTTAGTTTCTGAAAAGCTAATAATATCAAACTCGGTAAAAAATAAAAAGTCATGAATACCAGGACTCGTGTAGAGCTGTCTATGCTATTAAATTGATTTTAAACAACAAAATTTTGCAGCCTTAAAGTTGCCCTTCCTTCTCCATTTCATTTTAGTCCTAAACACCCTAACAACCTACTTGACCATAGAAAAGGCTGGCAGGTCCTGTTTCTGCCATCTTCCCATTGCATCCTTCCTGCCTCACACAAACTCACAATCTCTCTCTTCTTCTTCTTCTTCAAAAAAAGAAGATACTGTTACATGGGACTGAAGTGGGCATCAGCACACTAACTGTGGTACCAGAACTCAAATGGCATAAGTTTCTGAATAACCATCATTCCTGCAGCTTCCAAACCAGGCTCAATATCTCTGCGGCACAAGCTAGGGCTTGCAGCAAAATGCAGCCTCTCAGGCAAAACCTCAGCCAGTTAATGTAACCACCAATGCTCTATGGAAAGATGAGACAATTCCTGTATTGACCCAAATCTAAATTTCGCCTGAATCTAAGGTGACCTTCAGCTTTAGATGAGCAGAAATTGCAGAGCGACATACTGCGCATCAAAACATAAACCACTCCTTGCTGCCTCTCGGCCTTCTTCCCTCCATTCCTGCGCACAGTCAACCCAAAATTTCTCACTTTCCTCCATGAGCCCTTGCCTGAGCCCCAGGCACCCTTTCTGCCACCACAGAAACAGGCCCACAGCCCCTTGAGAAAGCATACACCTCACCATAAGCCCACCCTCTTTCCTGTTGCCCATTAGCCCTCTGGGCACCAGCCCTCAGACTAAAGGGCCTTACACAATTAAACAAGAAACACTGCTGCATACCAGCTGTGAAGTAGCTAATTACTGCTGAGAGGTGACAGACCATTACTGGAGGGGTTCAGGAATGCACATTTGACCTCCTCAAATAAAATGGTGCTTGCCCTGCCGTTGTGATCACAAGTCTGTCATATTATGACAGAATATCGCAAGTGAAGCTCTTTTTGCTTTAGGCATTTTACAGTGTTTGCCCCAAAGTGAGGTGGGAAATGGTTGAATGAGCTCCAGAAGAGTCTTATTACCAAATGCAAGTCTACACATCATTTGAAATACAGCTGGGGTCACTACAGTTATGAGACCTTTACTCAAGGGGAGTTGTTGTTCTTTCTCCTCCGGACTAATTTATAATACCTATTAGAGTACCTGTCTCAATTCTGGAGAAAGTCATAGCCAGATCCAAACCCCTGGCCTGAAAGGTGAAGACTAATGCTAAATTTATGTGGAATTTAACAGGAATGGAAGGTGTATAGCACTTCTTAGGGCTTGGCCTGGACACATCATACTCTTCCCCTTCAAAGTAAAATGCTGAAACTGAAAGTAATCTGCTTTATAGACATCTGGACATACCTACTATGTTTTACTATATTTACCAGGCATTTATGTCTGTGTGTCTACCTGTCATTCCTAATAGCTTGTGAAGCTGCTGGCCAGTTTCTAGGAGATTTGACAGTGTAGCAGAAGAATCAAGGGAATTTGGTTTGAACATGATTCATGAAAAGAGGAAGTGAGGTAAAGAAATGACAGCCACCCAAGCTGAACCAGTGTCCACATGGTGGCTCAACCTCAAGACATAAATCTTCAGGGAATCAAAGCACAAGGCTCATTCCATTGCTCATTCTCTATTCACCCTGAAATCCATCAAAACCATCTGCTAGAAGCTTCACTGCAAGTGGAGCGGGAGTCTCAGTGAGTCAAAGGTTTCACAGGCAGCTAACAAATCATATACCTCCTAATGTGAAGGTCAGCCAGCTGCTGTGTTTCTATTCACATACAAGATTAATAACACTTTCCCTAGAACTAAGAGAGAAAAAACAAGCCATGTCATTGCCAAAGTTCATCCTACCAACACTGACGCCAATGAGTGTCAAACTGATTAATATAAAAATACTTATCTTCAGCTTAAAAACAAACAAGCCCCAAAATGAATGAAGTAGAAGATTAAAGTCACTTCAGCATCTGAGATGTTTTATCCTGAAACGTGTAGGCACTGCAAAACGGGAGTCAAAAGCAACTCTATTTGATGGCATTTCAGTGCATGATATAAATGTTCATGAAAAGAGCTATGGAAAGAGTTTGCAAAGCTTACTGAATCCTCTGTACCTTCACTTTCTATACCTGTTCCACACAGTGGAGTTGACCTCCTCTGGTAGGATATCCACATGATTGCAAGAAAGTGACATTTGTACCAGTAGTTTATTATGTATCTCATCAGGGCTAGATATTTTCAACCATTAGTAGCCATTTGAAGGGACCCTGCATGTTGTGCTATATAGGTAGGATGGAAGCATGCCACATATAAATGATACTTCAAGATTTATTTTAGTTGAGACTAAACTGATAACAATTATAAAGAGATACTATTATGGTGAGAAATGGAAACGGTTCACTGTTACAAAGATTTCTATCCACACTTCTCTAATTTGTTGCCTTTCTTTATATAGTGCCCTTTGAAGGTTTTTATTTTGCTATTTATAATGGCAGGGAAATTGTAATTATTCTTGTAAGAAGCTGATGTGGTTTGTGCTGTCTCATTCCTTTTCCCGTTGATTCCTAAGGTAAATGAAAGAACAGTTTGTATGGTAGCAATTTTTTTTTCTCAAATGCAGCTTCTTTTTCTTTGTGTGAAATGGCCATCAGCAAAGCATTACCCTTAGTCTAGGGGAAAGGTGGCTGCTGTGGCACTTCTCACCTGTGCCCACAGGAAAGCCTAAGCTCTGGCTCTAGTGGATGCTGCAAGGCAGCTCGCAAGCCTCCTGGTCCCACAAGCCTTGGCAGAGGGTAATTTATCCTACAACTAAGTTGGAATACATTCTTTCATACATTTCTGCCCTACAGGATTCTGTGACAGGAAAGGAGGCCGTGACCAGTGCCCTTGCGACGTCTAAGATACCTGCTTATAGTAAGCCCCTAACAAACTGCTGGTGTAGTTTACGACTCTGGGGATGGTCTCTGTTGCTCCTGGGGGACAAATATACACTGCGTGTTCCCCAAACCAGAAAAGCATAGGATGTCTTACAAGCAAATAAGCAGAGGCACATGTCCAAGTGCGTCTGCCAAGCCTGAATACATGATCTTGACTCAAAGGAATATCTTGGATGAGAAAAAAAGGATTCAATTCTCCCCATTCCCTTGATTCCCAGTGAAAAGAAAAGAAACAGTAACATTCTTGTACAGTTAATACAGTCACAGCTGAATGACCAAGACTGTGGTCAACTGTACAGCAGCACATCAATCAACACACAGCCTTCCAAAAGCATGCAGAGAAGTCCTCCCCTTCCCTCTTCCCTTTCCAGATCCAAAATTTTCTCCCCATAAAATCCATTTTAATCTACTAAGATCAAGGGAACAAAGAGCAGGTGGAGCCAACCCATCTTTGTCCCATACCCCAGCTCACACCAGGGATGAGGAAAGCTTGGTCAGGCAGAAGGAAATTAAAGGTCAGTACGTGTTGTGAGACACAGGTTTTCACCTGACAGTTTCTGTATCAGAAAAACATCCTTTTAACTTAAAAAATCTGCTTGTTTATATGCCCATATTATTGATTACAAAGGACATCTGAATATCTTTGTGTACTGTTAAGCAATTCTAAAGACTGTGCTGAAGTCTGGCGTGTGTAAGATGATCAAAAGAAACACCCTCAATTAGTATTGAAATTCAGCCAGGATTGTTCATCTTATCAAAGATTAAAACTGAAGCAAAATTTGACATTGTCATTACATTAGCCTAAAATCCTGTCAACTCTTTTTTTTTCGTGCCAACCCTTCTCTCACCTCTCCAAACCCATTCTCTTTGCTGCAGTTTTTGCAGCTGCATATTCAGGTCTTCAACAGCAAAAGACATGGTATATAGGTAGAAAGAAGTACTTTCTGCTCTCTTATTCTCAATGGGACTTTTGACCTCTTAAGACAATAAAGAAATAGACTTTCCTACAGCCACTTAAAAAATTAAATGTATAGCATACGAGTTAGCCTGGAGTTGTCTTCTCTAGCTTGAATTTTCTTCCTCTTTCAATTGCTCCCAAAACCTTCATAGCCCCCTGTGAAACCGCACGTGCACAAGGGGGGGCCCCCAACCTGTGGTTGTCCTCTGCCCAGGTCACCTTCTGAGGGACTGGAAGCCAGCTGCTGTGTGCACACCCTGGCACACTGAGGGACACACGGAACTTAGTCTGTCCCCAAATAATTCAGGGACAGTTCTTAACACTATGAATCCTCTCGACAACATGGAAAGCAGCTACCAAATTAAGTGTTACTACTCACGGGCAAAACTGCTCCTCTTCCCCTTCATCCATGACTTCGCTGATGTCCCAGGGAATGCAAAGGGTTTGCTTTTTCCCACTGCCAAAGTCCCTCTCCATGACAGAGACAGGAATATATCATCGACCCTGCCCTTTGCCGGAGCAAGGAGCGCATGAAGCTGCTCTGCACCAGCTGCCCCTCAGCTGGAAAAGGCTGGTGCAAGCTGGGCTTACTCTGTCAGAGTAACTCAGAGGAAGGAAAATCGTATAGAGGAGAGAAGGGGGAGAGTGGTGGTGAGCATATGAAGCCCAATCACCTTACATCATTTTGCAAGTTGGAAACAAGATATGTTTAAGAGGTCATGTGCTCTGAGTGATTTACAAATACAATGGCTGCACAAGAAGCCGCATGAGATTTTCTTTTCAACAGAAGCAGAGGCTTTTATTGATAATTTGTCCAACATGCAGGCTCAGAAATTGCAGATCACAAATAAGGGAAAGTGTTAAAGCGCTCAAAATTATATTAAACCAGTTTTAAAACCCACACAGTTGGGGGATGGTGTTTTCTCCAACCATTTAGCAGAAGTGTAGGATTTAGCACTTTCAGTAGCAGACTGAAAGCCTCTCCAAGGCAGCAAGTAGAGCCTTGGATCCTAACACTCATATTCGATAAGGAAAAATAGCCTCTCTTTCTGAACCAGGCCAATTTACTACAGGGATGAGGAAGATGATACTGCGAACATGGCTCTGTGTTTCCACATTCCCCTCTGAAGTGAAAAATGAGGAGCACAGCAGCAGTCCTCCACTCAGTATTGAATCAAGCCAGGATGCTAGCAGGGGAGTCTTACACAACACAGTGAATAAAGCACATACCTTTCCTTGTGTACCTCTGTCTGGAAGGGGTTAACCATTTAATGCTTGTAGAAACAAGGAGAGGGTCCTTGATTAGAAGGATATTGTGAACTCACATTTCAAGCGTTTAAAGTCCACCTAAAAGGAACTTTAAATGCAGCATGATCAGAGAGGAAGACAAAGCTGACAGATACTTAGCCAGTAAGAAAAGGAAAGAGAGAGAGATGCTGAGCACAGGGCAGCAGGCTAAATGTCTCTGAAAGTCTTACCTCCAATTATGGAATACAGAGGATGATTTAAAGGGATATTGTAAATTCAAATTCAGTGTTTTAAATAATTTATAGTTAGAACTTCAGTCCCTTGAAAATTCTCTCCCTACACTGGTTTTGCTTCTTTCATCTGCTTAATATTTTTCACACCTCTCTTCTAGCACAAACTGAATTTAAAGAGGCTAGAGATTTTCTTTGAGAAAACAAGTTCAAATTTGGTAGAAAATGCAGGAAACATTTGGCACCAAAAAAAAGGACTCTCTCAGAGGAAGTTCTTTTAAAAATCTGCCGTGGGCTCAGTACCTCCTGGGGCTGAAGACCATTCCACGGTATGAGGGACTCACAGGTCTCCATTGCACTCTGGTCCGAAGGGGAAAATGTGGGGGATCTTTGCACACCAACCCCCTCACGCAGGCAAAAACACGGTTAGACAAATCTGTGATGCTGCAACAAGATCTTGTGCCTGGACCATCACAACTGATTCATGTACACTACATGAATTAGCGAGGGAGGGCTACGCAGCATGCTAGCTAGAAAAGGCAGAGTGAGAGGGACAATGCAGATAGGAAAAAAGCATCCATCTCTTGGCCACAGCCTTAGGGTGTCTGGAGAACCAAAACCTGAGGATAGGAGTTCATCAGTGCTCTGCTTCTGCAAGGTGGACCATATCTCTCATGTATGTTCTAAGAAAGCTGAGCTGGAAATCACCGTCAGCCTTCTCAGGGTAAACCAGTTCCCTGGAGCACCTTCATGAGTAGATACCCAGGAGGAAGAGCTTCCCACTGCACTCAAATTCTGGCAGAAATTACAGTGCTAGTCCAGCTGGGCATTGCCCACTTGTGCCTCTCCGCCTCCTCCGGGCTGTCTCTTGATGTATATATAAACTACAAATCTGGAAATAGAACTCTCTATTTTAGTTTTACCACCATTTGGTACTGTGAGTCTATGACACGTGGCCAAGGCTCGTAGGTGAAACCACCATGCAAACAGCAATGAAAAGAATGAGCGGGGTCTGGACTGGGGCACTGCTACCCTGTACCACAGGTGTTGTAGAGGCTCAAGGATGATAGAATGCCTGCACAGCAGCCCCTGGACTGCTACCAGCTACCTTGGAAGCAGTTCTTATTCGGAGCCACAAAACATAGATGTGAATTCATGATATAAAGTTACTTCTTCCCTCTGACTAGTCCTCCTTTCCTAAGTTACTTTAGGGAGGTACTTAAGGTATTTCTGACAATGCAGAAGATCTGACAGCATCATTTTAATCTGACAGCATTTCTGTTTCCCTATCTAGCTGGACTGTGCTTGGTGTTCTCTCTTCCTACCACATCTAAAATAAGGACATTGCAACTGTTTCCACAATTCTCATATTAAAATTCCAAATAACTGTGAGTGCAACGCAGAAAACACTTTAAGGGACTGTGGCTCTTAAATTATTTACAGCAATATTATACATCCAGATTTGCCTTAACATAAATAGCATCAAATGGGAGCAGAAAGAGAATAAAACATTCAAGCCTATTTTTGAGACACCTAACATGTCATGGAGCTCCACACCCGCCCTCTGAGATCTGTTCGCTCCACTCACTGCTGCAGCAGAGTGTGCACTGGTAATCCTGCCAGGGATGAGAGAAAACCTTCCCTGGAGCAGATCGTACAGTCTGCAAGGTCCTTTGAAATTATTACTGAAAATATCTACTCCTCTGTTTCACTTAATGAAACCTCTAAATGCATTTTACCTCGTGCTTAATTTTAGCCTGAAAATCCTGGCATGGATGGCACTGATGTAAATGTCTTGTTTCCCAGTAGGGCACAGATGAATTTGTAGGTGATCAGTGGGAAACCAGATGGCTTCTCTGAGCCCTGAGTGTGCAGGACCCCCACTCACAGTTAAGCTACTCTACCAGATTTGTTACTAGTGCTTCATTTTTCATGTATCCAAATCAGCAATCTGTGGAGATTTATGAACACTTCATTGCATAAAATGCACACTGTGTCAGTATTTGGAGTCTTTAGCAAATGACTGGTGAATCCCAGGGTCAGGACAATGTATCAGCGCATGTATCTATTACACAGTTAGGAAATTCAAGAAGGCAGTCCAACCTCCTTGAGTGCTGCTGGGACCTCTCTCTCCCAGAGGTGGCTTTGAGCAACTTACTGCAAGTAAGACAGCAACAGTGGTGAAGAAAACACAAAATGGTTTCTCTCCTTTGAGACTTATTTTATAAAGGTAAATGTCAATCTAGAACTATAATAGATGCCTTTATTCCAGAAAGTCAGCCACTGACATTTAGAGGAAATATCTTATCTGTCCAGGTCCCCTTTTGGAGACCTTCAGCCCACTTCAGACATGGCTACAGCCCTCCACTGACTCTAGCAGAGCTGGCTGTTCCCCTCACTGTAACTGCCCAGGAATATAGGTGATCTCTTTCAGACCTTTTAGGAGAAGATATCCAGAAGGGAAAGGAAGAAAATTTACCTTATTTCATTTGAGACATCTGAAAATATCCCCTTGCTTAGGTATTTGACTGCGTTGGAGTAATTTTCATAACTTGGTTGTGACAATTAAGGAAAGTTAAACACAACTCAGGGAGATGCCTTTATATATGCAATTCGACTTCCAAGAGCAATTCCATGGAAACACATGGGACTGCTCACATAAACAGAATTACAGGATATGCAAGCTTTTGGCAAAGGATTGGTCTATACTCCAGTGACTTCTACAGACGTGCATCTTTGCTGATCAGTGTTTTTTTTCTGGAAACCTCTTCTGCAGCCAGGTTTGCAAGCAGGAGTGTGGTGTACAACGCAGTCACACAAGCAGGTTCTATGTGTTAATGATTCACATGCTGCAGAGCCACTTATCAGTGTTTGTACATAATCTCATCATCTTAAATCCAGCTGACAGTTAAAGAAAGAAAAGACAGTTAAAGAAAGGAAGGAAAAGGAAAAAGAGAGAGGCCAGCTTGCCTGTTGTTGAAAGCCTGGAATATTGCCCTGAGATCACCCAATAATCACAGGCAGAACCTCAAAGACACCCTTAAATGAGAGATGTGGAGAGACAGAAAGGGTGAGAGAGTGGTCTTGGAGAATAGTCAAACAAGGAGATAAATATTGGACACAAGGAACATTCAAACATTAAGATAAGGTTATAAAAATGACAAGTAGTAAGTAAACCTGTATGGCATGGAGATTTTCTTTTAATTTTAAAAAAATTATCATTTATACCCGCACATTCAGTCTTCAGAAAAACAAAGCAGAAATCACGTGAGCTGCAATAACCGTTATCTTCTTTCTCATCTATGTTTCCTATCTTTTGGGCAGAAATAAAGTTTGTGAATCAAAAAGGGAAACAGAAGTTGTCATGTATCAGGTGTATCAGAATAACTTTGTTAATTTTCACTCTGTGTAACAAGGCAGATCAACAACATAGAAAGAAACCTTATCTCTTCTCATAGATAAAGAAGAAAATATCTTTGTAGTTAGTCAAATTGGTTTTGCACTTTTGCTTTCTCAAACATAAATCCAATGAGAAATATTTCTAAAGAAATTACCTTCATGCACTGCAAGGCTTTTCAGAGGTTGTTCCGTACTGAGAAGGACACCACGAACTTTATGAGCTTTTCATTCACAGGTAGCCTTCAAAAATACATTTTAATTGACATGAGGAACTTTGAGAACTTGTATCCTGTCTGGCTTTTTAAAAGAATCAAGACACAATAGCTTTTTGTTCTTACTGTATTAGATGGGAAAAAAAAATATATTGAAGACGGCACATGCGAGTGCTCAACATCAGTCTGTGGTGTTCACTCAGGCACTATCAAAGGTGAAACCTCTAATTTGCAAGTTGAATGCAGACCAAGTCGGGGGTTGAAAGCTGCAGGGTGCTGTGTCTGTAAGTAGGGATTCTTGGACACACAGTGCCTCCTGTAGGTACTGACAGACTCCTGTGGGTGTCACCTTTCAATGAGGACCCTATTGACTACAGATAAGTGTGTTCACTCAAGAAGTGTCACCAGTGCAATAGCAAATCCTACTGCCGATTCAGAGGTCTCCCTTGGAGATCCTACAAGCTTACAGTCCAAACCCTTTTAATCCAGTCAGTGTCAGAGGGGAGAAAATTGGTCACTGCTCTACTCAATTTTCTCTCTTTTAGAGTTTGAAGCACAATGCTGGAATTGAGACTGCCCTAAGCTGGGCACTGTACAACAATAAGAGTTAATCAATAACCACAAAAGACTGCAATCTAGAAAGATGGGAGGCGGAAAGAGAAACAAGGCTGCAAGAGACACAAATTGCCTGAAGTCACACAAGAGCAAAGAGCAAGTCAATATGCTATAGACAGAATTGGATTTTACCTTTTAATCAGAAACATACCTCAATATTTTATCATTTATAGCATTTTACTTCCAACATCAAATGATACCTCTATAAAAGCAAAGCAGTTCTCTCACTTGAAACACTTTCTGGGTTCCTCATTATCTCTGGTAAAAGAAACCTAATACAGAAAAGCCAAGAATCAAGGAGTAAATCATTGGTATTATTGCTTTTATCATTATCATAGTTGCACTTCAGTTCTCCAGAATTTTTCAGCTGTAGTGAAACTGAGCTTTTATTTCTTTCATTGAACTATATGGGCAAAATTATGTCAAGTCTCATTTCTGCTTTTTAATCCTTCCCATATTTTGAGTCTTGTTAGCTGGGGAGGAAGAAAGAGAAAGTGCATCTAACTTTTATCATTAAGACCCAACAACTGTCAGTAAAAGATCAGCACATCAGGCATGACTTGTCCGTGTCACATGTGAACTCAGACCCAGCACTGCCAGCACACATGTGCATTGGTGCACCAAAGGTAACAGTGCAAATGGTGGCCTGTGGGATCAGCAGCTCCAGGGACAGCCAGACATGTCATGTTGTATTTCTGGGCCGATTTGGCTCTCATTAGTCCGTGTGGTCTGCCCCTCTCACAGGTTACAGTCTAGGGGAAAGAGCAGTACTAAGAATGTCACTTTGCCCTTCCTTTCAAAGCACACCTGTCCTCCAAGTGGGCACTGTCTGAACCTGTTATGTGGCTGTGCTGGGGGAGAGGAGGTTCTGTTTGGAGAAATCCCATCTTTTCCAAGCCCAAAAGAGAGAAAAAACACACAGAAGCTGTGATGTGATTCTGACTGCCCTGTGAAGCTGATGGAAAGAGAATAAATGAAACAGTAAAAGCAGGCCCTGCAGCAAGACAGCATATGTGCCCTCCCACCAGCCCCGTGCCGGGCCTGGGAGAGCTCATGGGGTGTGGTGGGATTGAGAATGGCAGTGAGCCTCAACTCACACCTCCCAGAAGTGCCCAACCCATTTTAGCCCTGAAGGATTGCTAGAAAACCTGATCCTGCATATTTTATAGACTAGCAGTCTCTTGTAAAGTCATTATCTCATTAGTTTGGCTTCTTTTATGTCCCTGAAAAAGAGGGAGCCCTTTGAGCTGCCTGGATGGTGACAAGACAGCAACCTGTGAGATTACATTGTGATGCCCCTTAACACGCTGAGTTTTACATACCTCTTTGTACACCAGTCATAAATATGACATTTTCCTTGTGACTAGTTGGTTGTTCCACTGTTTATCAGGCACTCACTTTTCACATAATACTCTATTTTGCTCCTGAGACAATCATTCTGTCACATATACAAAGCTGATTTAAAATGAGAGAACAGATGAATTCCTAAACAGTAACGTTATTGTTTTCATGAAAGTATCCACAGGGAGGACAGATTTGGCTACCTTTGTTCATTTAGAGTAATCTTTTGCTCTTCTCAGTGGACGGGTAAGTCAAGTCAGGCAGGAATGGGGGCAGAATTTGGTATATGGAAAACAGCTCTCTCTTCTAAGCCTTCCCCTCTTCCAAGCCAAAAAGAAGTATCTGAAGTTCTAAAAAAAGTTTTAGAAAAATGGTTTTATCACACATCACAGGTGCTTTCAAACACTTCATCAGTTCATGATGAAATGAGCTCAAAGATGAGATGAATGGATCAAGTCAACCTGATCAGCAGAAAATGAGAAGATATAAAATAGACAGTAATAAACACATTTCAGCTTCTAATTAGTCTATCAAAAGCTCTGCTTTCCTTATAGTCTAATATAAGAGAGAGATTAATAAGATTTTTTCAAAGACTAGTTGTATGATCATTGGACTTTATTCACATTGATTTTTAACCTTTCCTCATAAGAACAGATTTTTTTAAAAAACCTTTATGTAAGGAACATTATTAGGCATCTTTTCTCTTTGTAACATCTATATGTGTGAACACCAGACAAATTATTACTGAAGCCTTGAAAGACACTCAAAACATATTGCCTCTAATAGTACTAACAATCAATAGATAAGGGATACAACATTTTAACCCACAATTTCCCGAACTGTTTCTCTCATCCTCTATGCACTTGTCTTTCCTATAGCACAGCATGGAATATTAAAAGCATATAAACCTATTTTACTCTGTATAAATTATACAAAGCTTTTAATTTAAAAAGTAGACCCACCCAGACATGCTAGTTCTCCCCTTCCACTGCTCATCACCTCAGGGCAGAAGGAGGCGACCTCTGTTACACACTGTTCACAATTCTGTTCCCTCTGCACATGTGATGTTTTGTTTCTGCGAGCAGGCAAGATTACAGCACCAGCCTGGATAGGATTGCTAAATGTTTTGACAGTTTGAGAAAAAACCAATAACGCAGCTTGTTCTCATATTGTAAGTGTAACCGTTTGCATAAAAATTCAGAGAGATGCTGCTGGGGAACACTGTTTAATTGGACTGTAAGATCTCATTGCATCATAGAAACAGCACAATCAATAAGCCCTACCTACAGTTGCTTAAAAATGGAAGTCATTTAGAAACAATAACAGCTGACAAAACCAATCTAAAGCATCACTGTACTAAAGGCCTTATTACTGCTTTATATCCTGCATCATGAACCTGCAATGTCAAAGCCAGTGAAAATGGGAACCACATGTTATGCATAGGGCTGCAAACCTGAGCATTATACATTAAATATAAGGATTTAAAATAGTTTAACTCTGTTTTCCAAACTTAACAATAGTTACTGTCAGCTGCATAAAGAGAACAAATCTAAAATCTGCTGCCAAATCAAACTTGAGCCTTAATGTGAAAGCCCAGATTTTATAAAAAGGGTAGATGTTATTAAGAAGACAGCTAATCAATCAATTACCAAGACACTCCACTTCTCACCAAATCTGGTGTCATTTGTAAAATGTGTTGAGATCCTTGATTGGAACGAGATGCAATAGAAAGGCAGAAAATGATTGTGGGCACTCACAGCCCAGTGATGAAGTGCCAAGGAAATGTCAATAGCAGTCAAACAGTAATTTTCCTGATTATAACATGTAATCTAGGCTCCCCCTTCCTTGGGGCTGATGCAGAGTTTTAGATCAACTGTTTCAGACTGAGTTACAAGCCATGGGTGGGTGAAAAAAACACGTCTTGAATTCTAAGTGTACAGCTTGGGAACATTGTCTTCAGTGGAACATATTAGTTTTATAAATGTGTTTAAGTGCTTTCCTGATGGGAATATGTTGTTTATGAGGCTTATTACAGTCATTTGTATTGGAGTCATTTACAGGCCAGAGTCCCAGTGTGTTTGACATAGCACAAGAATTGGAGCATCAGTTTCTCTGCTGTCTGAATTACACAATCAAAGTACAGGAGAGAGAAACAAGTGGTTGGCATAAAGAGATAGGAAGAGGAGAGCAAGCAGCAGGTATGTACACAGCAATAGGACACTAGAAAATTATGAGGTAAACAGGGGTCGCTGCACATGGAGAATTGCTTTCATCCCTTTCATCTAACTTTAGGTTTTACAATGTACATTTGTGAATCTGAGTTTCTTACCCAATACTCTGTGCCTCTGATGCATTTCTCTGACTCACTAATTTATGCTGAAGATAAATCATACTTTAAAATACATCATCATCTACTGGTGCCCCAAGTGACTAACTCAGATGCAACCATTGTATAGAGTCACTGCCCATAAAAAGTAATAAAAGAAAATGGATTGCTGTTAATCCTAATCATCATCATCATCATCATAATGCCTCCCACAGTAACTTAAGCTGAAGGGTGGACATTCACAATGTGCGAAGTTTCTGTATTTATCTAATTCAATTGCAAGACAGGCAGGAGTTCCTGGGAAGCCCTGGAACTTAGTCAGAGAAGGCTTGTCCCTGCAAAACCTATGACATTGTCCCAAGCAGCTCCCTGCTTGATGTTTGCAGAGAACCCTTTGCCCAAGTCCTCTGTCGTATGTAGAACAGCCTTGCAGCAGTATCATGTGATCAGAAGCCTGGTCAGGCAGAAGGTTCCTCCATACAGATTTTGCCCTCTCCTGCAGCAAGTTGCTGTGTGAGATTGGTGGGGGCCTGCCAACGACATCCCGTGGATGTGAAAGCCCATGGGCCTTGCAGCTGTGCAGTGCTTCCTGACATGCTGACACTCATCCCTGAGCTTATGTGATCCCACTACAGGCTAGTGGTTGGCTTTACTGCAGTCATCTTGTTATTCCAGGTGACAGATTTGATCTGGAGTATGTGGTACTGCTGAACATGTGTTTACCAGCTGACTCTCTATATGTCTGTGATGCCACTGAAGTTAGTGCCTAAGTGTACATTTGTCACATGCAAAAGTGACATTTTATTTTATATTTAACCAATCACGTGGTACATCTATCTCCTGATCCTGTCCTCTCTTCCCCTTTCATAGAGATAAACCTTCTTGCTTCTTGACAGTCTTGGCTGCGTGAGGGTCCCAGTTTGATTACGAGTATCTTTTGAAAACACCCAGTATTAAGATCTACAGAAGCAGAAGAGATGTCTGAAGTTTAACTAGAGCAAAGCTGACAGGCAACAGTAGTCCTACAGCAGATACAAGAAACGCAGAACCAGGAGCACCCCTCCTGGTGCTTGTTCTCTGGGCTGTATTCCACCAAGCAGGTGTTCTGGACCAGAACCTGCTTCTGCGAAGTACTGCAAAAAGGAAAATTATGAAGATGGCCCTTAGATTTGAAAACTCACATGATAAAATTAAGCAAATGGACACACAGACCAGATACCACCATTGAGACAGTCTCACAGTCTCATTATGTTTGTTTCATAATTTCATTTCTACCCTTGTTCTACCAATGTCTATGAAGACATTTATGAAGAAGGCATTAGCTTTGCTATGAATAATTAAGTCCTCCATAGATCACATTGCAAATTATGTCACACACAATTTTAAAAATTACAGCATTTAGTGTACTATACTACAAATATTTCTAAATTATCAACAATTTCTAAACAATTTCTTAACAACTGCATCTGTGTAAATAAAATGCTAGTAAAAACAGCTATGTTGTATTGTCCTCTAGATGCATTTGCTGGTTTGTATAATCTTTTATAGTGCTGTAAAAGAGGTTTCGTATTCATTAGCTGGTTCTTGTCTGTTGGAAGCAGTTGATTTACTAAATATCTTGCTTATTAGTGTGGAGGCATAGAAGAGAAGGTAACACTTCGTGATTGCATTTTAATAAGCAACTCTGAATGCTTGATTTTTAGAAGCTGGGATACCAGTTTTTCTTTGTGAAAAGATTCAACTGATGGAATCTGATATTTCCTTTAAGTTGACCATATCCTTTTCTGTCATCTTCTGTCACAGAGTTCTGCCAACTCTTCAGGCAAAGAACCACGACTGTGATAACTCAATAGATTAGTTGAGATCCCAACAGATAGCAGCACCCATTACTGACTCATTTTGCAACCTTGAGCTAATAACCTCATGTCATCTATTCTTGTAAAAACTGAGAAATTGATTCTGATGTGGTATAACACCAGCAGGCAGCTCAGCCCCACACAACCACTCACTCAGTCCCCCACCAGTGACATGGGGAGGAGAATCAGAAGGGTAAATGTGCAAAACCTCATGGGTTGGGATAAAGACAGTTTAAAAGGTAAAGCAAAGAAAATAAGGAGTTCATTCGCCACTTATGATGGGCAGACGGGTGTCCAGCACTTCCAGGAAAGCTGGGCTTCACCACACATAACAGTGACTTGAGAAAAAGAGGTATTATTTATGATGAAATTAGTATGAATTTAGTTGGAGGAAATCAAATATAACAAAGTGATAAGCAGAACACTCTACTTAGCACACTGATAACTTTGGGGATAACTAATAAATGCTATTCTTCATTCATCAATATAAATTCATCAATTACCAGCTGTGTTTTTACTTTGTCTCTCTTCCTGTAATAAATCCTACCTGTATTGGACATTATATACATATATATATATACATATATGTATATGCTATTCCATCCCCACCTTAATGGCTCTGCTGGATTTAGCGTGCTCAGGATTTTGCCCCAGGATGTGTTTGTACATCTGTGTATGTGGCAGAAGGCATAGGGAAGGGATTATTTTTCACTCTTTGACAGCATAAGAGATTTGAGCACCAACGTTAGGCACACTGAATCTCCTTGCCAAAGTGAAATTAAATCTCTCGTCTCTCAAGAAGTAGTGGCACAGCAGAGACTGTCTCAAATGCATGCTTTGAGATATCACTAAAGTCATGCAATAAAAGCTGTCAAACAAAGAGGATCTCTGCTTCCTCTGATTAGTCCAAACAGAGAATGGAATAACTTGGTTACATTCAACCTGAGACTTTAATCACTAACCTTTCAGTCACCCCTGTCTTTTCTACACATCAAAAATTAAACAACACAAAAAAAACCCTGCTCATTTGCAGTTCTTGTCATTACGATTTTTAAATAGGCAATGGGCTTTAGGGGAGAATGAGACATGAGAAAGATGAAATGGGATTTGAACATGCAAGAATGTTTTCTGCATGCAACCAGGCTAATCCATACCTCCTGTGAGTCCTTAACTCACAGACCACTGCAACAACAGAAGGATTGCACTGACACCACAGGCTTTGTGGTTTACGATATAAATGCCAAATTACATTCAGAATTTTCTGAAATCTGAATCTGTTCAGCCTAGAAAATTTAACATCATGGTAAGTACTATCAGTTCTTTTCTACCTACACTTACTCTTTGCTCCAATATGCTTCATTTAATTTTAAATTTATGCTATTTTTCTTCAGAGAAAAAATTGCTGAGATTCCAACCCTGTTGTGATTTTATAATGCCAAGCATTCCTGGATTATGCTACTCTTGTTCTACTTTGTTAACCATTATCTTAGTAGATATGGAATAGGAAATTAAAAGAAGGGGTAGGTTTTCTTTGTTCAATCTGGACAAAGCATTAGTAAATATCCTTCCGAAAAAGAAAATATAAGAGAGGTTATTCACCATTTTTACAGGTTTTTTTGAAAACAAGTAATCATAGCTTTTCAATAAGGTTTTTAGTCTGGAATTGACCATATGGTCTATTTGCAGGCATAAAAAAATGAAACACACACACAAAACCTGATCAAACAATGTAGTCAACCCACGTGGCACCCTGTGCTAACTGAAGATATCCCCAGATATGCCTGCATGGTTTTCCAGGGAGAACTCACAGTGTAAATGGTAACTGGGCCAAGAAACTGTCTTGGCAGCCCTAATCCTGTCTCTAGATAAAATCAATTGCTAGTTGAACTGTAGCAATCCAAAGGTATCCATTCTGCCCAGATTGCTGTACACCAGGCAAGCATCCCACCCAAAAATTTCTCTCCTCTGATAGCTGGAACAAGTTCCAAGGATCTTTCCAAAGGATACAGCATGAAAGCTCTGTGAGTAATCTCAATAGCATCTACTGCTGGGGAAGCCATTGGCCCAGAATAATCCACAGTGAGCCTTGGCATGTGGGCAGGGTCATTGCGAGGTGCCAACCTCCACAGCATTTCTGCTTCGCAGCATCCCTCCAAACGGGTGCTTGCAAATTTTGAGGAACATGCTGTTCTTTTCTCCATAACTCTGCATGCTCCCAGCCTATTTGTATGCTCTTGTAGGGCATGTGTTGCATTCTGAAGGCTGTGATTATTAAATGCTAGTGTTTGCTGCTATTTTTCTGGTGAGAAAAATGTGTGAAAAACAGAAATTAAATTTTTATATTAACACAGAATCAGGAGAAGGAAGTTACAATGGGTTCCCCAAAAGACAGATGATTCATATATTTCATAAAAATTGTACCATAAGTGTTAGCTATTGTTCTCAGATAATATTACTGTTGCAGGCATTGTTGCACATAAGTACTTCATTTATCTAAATTGAAGCTTTACACTTCTGCGCACTCTGCAGGTCCCAGCCCTGCTATGATGGAGCTACTGTAGCAATGTATTATAGTGTCAAACCAACTCACATTTTATATTTTTAACTAAAGAAGATCAAAATAAAAAATGCAGTAACAGAAGGAACAACTGCTCTCATCTGCAGCTACACTTACTTAAGAGTTATTAAATAATAGCAATAAAAATGAGAGAATATGTTATTACCGACAATTTGTAGAGACTGGAATAAAAGTTTTGTCTTTTATTGATGCAATTATTTATTTCTACTAGATGAAACATTATTAACTTTTCTCTACTACTTTTCTGGCTCTAAACATTGAATGTCTTCCCAAGTAGAGAGTACGTTTCCTCTTGGTCTTCAGGGATTTGTGGTCTGCCTTACCCTCTCATTGTGATGACTGCATCCTGTCACTTCCCCACCTTCCTTGTGAATAAGGTTGGTTTCTCTACCACTCTGACAGGTCCCTGCCCACATTAAGAGTGGCGGGAATGTTGTCAATGTTTGTGGGAACTTTACCTTTCCAAACCTCTTGTCCCCTCAGTCTGCTCATGTAAGACTTGTGAAGATGGTCCTTACTCTTTGACAGATGGAAGCTGTAGTGTCAACCTGCTTCAGCCCCAGGCTTAAATCTATATCATTCTCAAACACAAACAAGGAGTAGGAACACAGAGGTCAGTCATCTCAGTTTTGACATCAGGCAGGCAACCTAAAACTCGATCCAGGAATGTGGAAACTAAACGTATTTTTAGTACACAACCCTGTGCCCCAAGCTACCTGGTAACTGTAAGAAATCACTTATTCACTTACTCTATGAGCAGGAGGGAATGTACTGGGGGACCGACAAGATGCAAGTCATAAAATGATGATTGTCACAAACCTGAGCTGACTGCTGGCAGCCTTTCACATTTAATATTTCCAAATGTAATTAATTAGCTGTTTTCCATAATGCAAATAAAAGACTTTTAAAGCTTTTATTGAAAGCAAATTTAAAGTTTTTTAGCTTCTGTTTTCCAGTTGTATGTTCTCTGAGATACAGGAAATGTAGAAATACAAGGTGGAATGACAACAAGATGCAAAAGGCATAGGAAGTTATGTAAATATGTCTAAAACAAAGAGCTTCACTTGCCTTGAGACATGTCAAAGTGCATATATTAAATTATTATTCACTTACAAATACAACTGTCTTTCTTGCAGCTAAGTTAAATTTGAGCCAATGCTTCATTTCACTTTGCATAACGGTGAGGATGCCAAGACAATATTCCAGGCATGCAAATGCACAAACCTAGATATCTCAAGGCAGCAGAACTGCCTAGGCATCTCTGCAGCATCTCACAAAAAACCGCCAAAACCCAAAAAACCAAGAAACCCATTTGTATAGCACCAAGCATTGCTGTAGTGGGAGAAAGGGTGCTCCCAAACCCTACATTAAGAAAAGGCACAGTGGGCACAGAGCTGCTCTCTTTCTCTACGAATTGTTGTTTTCATTTGGTCTGAGACTTTTTACTGAACAGACCAATCAATTCCCATTTCTCAGATCAATATTTTCTTACCTTGAATATTTTGTGCTGATAAAGCCCTTCCAGGTATGACTCGTGGAATTTCTTTTATTGTTCTGCATTTAATATCATTATTGGAAAGTAGAACTCTGTAACTGTCATTATGGCAAAATTTTTCCCACAGCATTCTTTGAAATAAAATAAAAAATTATTGGAGAGTTGTTACTTCAGCAATGATGACCCTTTCTGATGGCCCTCTACACTCAGGAGTATTTTGCAAAGCAAGCATTTAAAGATCAAGCCTACCAGTCCCAGCCTGCTGGTTCCTCTGGCCAGTTTTTCACAACTCACTCTAAAAAGATATTTAATATTTGTATGCAGCTGCGGCATCCCAGCTGGAGTGTCATTGAATTTAAATTGCTACCAAAGTTGGACTGCTTATCCTTCGCAATTTTTGAACTTGTCTTATGTCAAACTAGCCAAACAACATTCTCCACCCCAAAAGAAAAAAAAATCAGCACGCAGAATTATATTTATATCATTATTTTCAGAACACTTCTGTGGTGGTTCTACCTTACTCAGTTGAGTTGCTCACTATATTTGTGACCCTGAGCAAGCATTATAAGGCACAAATCACAATCACAGAGTGGGTAAAGTGGAAGGGACCACAGAGGGTTATCTGGTGCCACCTCCCTGCTCAAGCTGGGTCACCCCAGAGCACATTGCAAAGGATTGCATTCAGATGGTTCTTTAATTTCTCCAGTGAGGGAGACTCCATAACCTCTCTGGGCAATCTGTTCCAGCGTGTGGTCGGCTTCATAATAAAGAAGTGTGATAGATATACAGATATATAAAATACAGCACTTGATACTGAAAATAAAGCTTGAAAATACTTGAGCTTTAAAAAACAAAAACAAACAAAAATAACTCTTCATTTCCAAAGATCAAATTACTTCTCTTTCACTTATCTGATACTTCTTGGAGACCTCATCTTTAGACCTCAGAACCAGAAACATCTTACTACCTGTTTCAGCAGGAATGGAGATCATCTGCCAGATGAAACAAAGAAATTGTCTGAGATTTCTAGATCAAAGAGAAATGCTTTTTTGAACCTGAGCTTTCGGACACTGACGCAGCATGAAACCTTTGGAAAATTTTACCTCACTCCAAAGCATCACCCATAGAAAGGACAAAGACATCATCACTTGATGGAGGTTTGGTAGTAGGATGAATTACAATTCCTCAGCCCAGCTGACTCCATGATCACTCTTAGCTCTCAACAGGCTCAAGGTAAGAAATGGTAGGTTGTGTTTCAGTGAATGAGACTAAACAAGAGAAAGTGGAAGACCAATAATTTATAGAGCAGAAAATGGTGGTAATTAACAAGCATGATAATTATCACCATCCAGCTATTTTGACAGGACATCTGGGACTGCGCTTAATTCACCAGAGAAACATTAAAAGTATGCTGTAAAGTCTTGCTGCTTCTGGAAGGCAACAATGAAGTTGAAGACCACATACTCATATTCTCTTCTGCAAACTACTAACGTTTCCATTCTGATAACTCAGCACACTTTGCAAGAGGTTCTGGTAAAATATTCAGAAAAGGAGATATTTTCTTCTGAAACAAGAGAAGCTTCTATGTCAGGGTGCTTACAGCTGGAACTCTAAAAATATAGACAGTTTTTATATGGAGATCAATTAAAATAGTGATGCACTTAGACTGAGAGGCAGTGACTTCATAAAACCCAGAAAGCCCTATCACAACATGATCCAGCAGTTCTGGTGAAATTATAGTGTTGGCACAAATGCAACATTTAAAAACAATGCAGTACATCTCTGAAGATTATAGATCAAATCAGACTTACTATGGGTTCACTATTCACTACCCCCAGCGGCTATTTTATAAGAAGCAGCCAATATATCGAGAAAACATTTTAGAAAGCATGAAGTACATTGCAAGTCTCAGTGAAATAACCGGAACATTCTAGGGTTTTCTTAAATATGCCATACAGTTAACCCCTGAGTAATTAATTTAAAACTTGGGTTAAATATATGAGAAAAGCCTGTAATTTCAATTGAGATAAGTAAGTTCATGGTTTTTTTCACAGTTGAATTATTTTTTTCACATTTGAAAATTCCTGTATTTTGTGAAATTATGTTGCCCTGCCAAGTTAAGATACTTTAATTAAATTGAAAGCAGATAGACTTGCTACAATCACCAGAGGGAAAAAAAATATGAAAAATTAACCTGCAATAAAAAAAAATCTTTTTTTTGATAAAAAATCATTTTATCAAAATGATGATTTTGAAGTCTATTTAACAGGTGTAGGCCAACAAAAACACATGAAATCATTCAGGCTGGCAGATCCAGAGGTCCGTTATCACTAAAGGTGAAACTATAACTTCAACAACGGTTCAGCCATTATGATGTATTTCCAACAGCTAACCAGTGGTCAAACTCCTCCTATAACATGTTATGGAATTAAGTTATAGAATTATAGTTATTATAGAATTAAATACATTTCAAAATGTACACCAAAGCTTTTATGAGAGGTGTGCAGAAATAAGGTTCATCGTGCAGGAGCTCATGCTATGCAGACAAGCCACACTGAGAACATACACAAAGCCTGTGCTTATGACCTGCTAGCGCTGTGATTAATTGGAAGTCTTACAGCAGCCATTACCAGAAAACATACAAAAGGTTGACATTCATAGCCTCTGCCTCAAAAATGCAGGGTGCTGGCTGATGACAAGGTTTTTCAGGCCACATCCATCCTACCAGCCCCCCTTCTCTGTGGCTCCTCTGCAGCCCATGTTCCTTCCCAGCCATCAGGAGGGAGGAGCGCATGGGCACCCATCCCACATGCAAAGCTGCATGATCCACAGAGCACTCAGAAGAGATGGAACAAGACAAGGATTTTGAGGAAGAAAATAAAAAAGTATTTGCATTGGAAAAAGTGGCATCTTGGAAATGGGGAAAGTTTCCATCCCACTCTACCGATGTCACATTGCTCTGAAGAAAGAAAAGTGAGCAAAATGCAAGTGTAGAGAGGTCTTCTATCTTCACTTGCCTTCCGCTACTGCATTACTTAAGCTACTAATTTTTAACAGCCCTTCTACACCATTATCTGCACTGTAAGTCAGAGACCCAAGGAGTAAATGTGTTATGGGATTGAGGTTTTGCAGCAGTGACCATTGCGGTGTCTGCCTTCTTCCTGCCTGCTGCTGAGTGCCATCTCCACCGGATTTGCAACAGGCAGAGCTGGGAGCAAGGAGGCACCCAAGCTTGCCAAGAGACATTGCAGAGAGACACCTGCCTGACAGCCTGCCGCTCATGTGACCACACCTGCCCAAGTCACAGTTATAACATCAGCTTTTATGCTTTGGATTTTCCTCTCCCCTCCTGTTGTAGTCATGTACCTGGACAAAAACTTATTAAAGATTCAGTGGAATGGAAAGAAGTTGCTCCTTTTAACCACTGACTAGAGAACTTGGTCAGAAGTGTAGAGGCTTGATTTCTAACTGCTGCTCCAACAGCTATTTGTAAGTGTGCACAGAAACAAAATATTAAATACTTGGTGAATAGAAGTATGAAAATCTGTATATTTGAAGAATTAACTTAAGGAATGGGGAGTAAGAATCAAAATTTGGGATTCAAGGTGCAAAATAACTCAGTCCCATTTAGAGGTCCTCAATCCTTCATAAATTTGGGCTAATGATGGTGGACCTGAGCCACAGGCTCTTCAGACTGAGTTACCAACTTGCCTTCCCCTCCGCCAGCTGCTCCCACTGCCCTGCAGATAACCATGTTATATGCAAAGGCATATTCATTCTTGCAACAACATTGCTTTGACTATTTGTCACTTATAACAAAAATAAGCCCTTTTTAAATAACAATCCAACATCATATGGCCACAGCCTCAGATATTATCTTGCAGTAATGTGCACACCCTTACCTGGTGAGGCCTTGGTAGGATGTCAATAATCTTAGACCATGAGCAGCTTCATTTCACAGCCTGATTTCCTCCATATTTCCACTAAAATATTTTCCAAGTTTGTGATACATGCATCTTCCTTTGCAGATGCATTGGTTTATAATTCTATTTTTCAGGGATCCATGAAAAAGAAGCACATAAAATTTTGCCAACTTTTGTCTAAAAAGAAAAAAATCACATTATTCAGCCAGTGCAGGAAACAAAGATATATAGAAAAGCAAACAAAAAACAGCAACATTTGAAACACTGCCTCAGTTTTAGCACCACTTTTTTGCATTGTTTGGTGTCTGCAAAAATTCCAGGGTTTTCCTGAAGCTTCATTTCTTCCTGCCCCTGCAGCAAAGTTACATCTGTCTTTTCCTGATAATCAAAGAAAGGCTGCTTGTAAAATAATCTTTTTCATTTTATAAGTACTAGTGCCCTACTAGTGACTTCAGGCAATGTCCTTTGCTAGCCAGAAATCAGTTTGGTCATCTCTTTCTTGGCTACTTGCTTGTCTGGCAGAGTATTATTTTCTTGTCCTTTACCCAAGGATAACAAACTCAAACAGTTTTGTAGCCTTGTGCTAAATACAACAGTTTTTCCAACCCGTCCTATGTGTGCCAAATCAAAACAAGGAGGTTGTGTTGTGGATATGGAAGCGAACATCAGACACAGGTGGATGAAGATATATTTAGCCACATACTGACCCACCACATCAACCATGTATGCAATGTTAACAAGTTTCATTGGCACATTGATTTTGTTTAAGCTTTTGGTAAAGGGGGAGTCTTCCACCTCTGTCAAAATATAATGCCAGTCAAACCTTATCGTTTTAAAACATAGGCCCTGACAAAACTGGGAAAAACAGATTCAAAAAGTTTTGCTCTCTTTCCAGCAGCGTCTGAAAACAAAATCCTGAAGTCTCCCTGCAGACCTCAGGCATAGAGCTCACAAGACCAAAAACTGCTGTTAAAAAAGAATTTAAACTAATTGCCTCCGGTTACAGGATGTGAGGTCCAGTTATATAAGATTGTCCGTGTCTCCTGGTGAAATCGGTGTCCATGTGCTTCTGCAAACACATTGGCATTTTTAGCCTTCTCTTAATCCACAAAAGAACCTTACACGTATCAAAGTCGCATCTCGTCCTTGAATGCTCCTTTTTTCTCTAAACTCTTTAGTTATTTGGTGGTTTATCTGTTGTGTCTGCTTTCTTTGTAGCCTCTTGATACCATCTGTGAATTTGATTGATGTGTAAGTTTTCTTCTGTTATTATTTTAGGTCATTTATACAGAAGGGAGTGTTAGGCTCAGCACTAATCCTCAGTGAGCTCCACTTTGCTATTTTACCACTTGTAATTGCTTTGGTTTCTGATTTTTCAGCCAGTTGTTTTTATTAAAACTGTAATTATCACTGTGGGTTTTTTAAGAAATTGTTTAAATTGGCTTTCCTTCATGGAAAGTCTCAGATTTTTGAAGAAACTTCTTCCTTTATCAAGTAAAAGTACAAATGAAACAAAGAAAGGAGCAAAGTTTGCTAGGCTTCTCTTCAACCCATGTGGCCTGAAGTGTATCTGGTTAAATATGACTGCTTACATGAGTTTCACACTTGCCTTACTGTAAAGGCAGTATACATACTGTACACTCCTATACACAGCACACTTCTATATATCCTGCATGGAAGTTGAGATCTATAGGACTTGTCCACAGTGTAATAAATTTTACTTTAGACTTGTTATAATGACAGCTGTTCACTCTTGCATATTTGAAGATATGGGTTTTTACTACCAGAAGAAGACTTGAAATTCCTGTTCCTTATCTCTTCTTCCTCCAGTAAAACTGAAAGAGAACAAGCTCAATATTTATGTTTCCTTACAAATGCTTTCTTGATATGAAAGTTCAAAAACAAGGGGTAGCTTCCTATTCTTCTGGAAAAAAAAAAACAAACATAATTTTTATTATTTCCAGGCAAACATTAAGCATTAATTAATTAAACACCTTAAAAAGAAGTCTAATGCTGGTCACACACATCTTTCTCCTCTAGAAAAACACTGTTAAAACAACAGTTTCCACCACAAAGCAGAAAGCATAGAAAATGTTTGATGTCCAAGTCAACCAGACCCTTCCTTGCTGGTCATGTTATCTTGTGCCTTGTTCAGTGTCCCCATGAGATTACAGTACAGAAACTGCTCCACTCTGACTAGCAGATGGCCACTAACCCCAGTTTTCAGGGATGGAAAGTATGTGCCCTGTCTTTCCAGGCAGATGTACTTACAATTTTCAAGCTATTTATCAGAGGCAAAGGTACTGACTTCACTTTGCTCTATCTCATTTCAGCTGAAGCACAATAAATGTTACAAGATGACTGGAAAAATACCTAACACAATCCTGCATTCAAGGAAACTGTGTTGTCAAACTATGGGAGAGAAATTTTTTTAGAAAATATTTTGACTGATTTGCCTCTTGTGCTTTCAGGTTGGCCACTCATAACTCCACAAGACTTGTCAAATTCATTTTTTCTAAGAGGAAGGTGTGAATTTTCTTCCTGTTTTTCTGTGAGATGAAATCAAAGAAAATGGAGGTGTCTTCCATAATCCTTCAATACACTAAGTATTTCTCCCTCTGCACTTGAACAGCATAATTAAGAAGTCCTCATTTAAAGTTTGAAACTTTAATCATGGTTTTCCTAATAAAATCCTCTCTGGTTTGATGGACTTTATATTAATTCTCCTCGAGTGAACCCCAAACCGATTACTTGACTTGGAGCATTATCTAATTAATTATTTAGAGGAACAACTACCAAATTACACACAGAGATTGAGCAGCATATGGTGATTCAGTTTTAATCTTCTAATCCAGAGTCTAAATCCCAGGTGGGGAACTACAATCTTCTGAATATTAATCTAATTGCATCTATACTGTCCCAGAAAATGAGCTTCTTGTCCTTATGAATTTTTCATCATTTCATCTGTGAGAGAGAAGCCTACATTCATCACATGTTAGAAAGTGTGCACTACGTGTCCACAAAATGCACTTGTTCACTCTACCTCTGCATTTCTGTACCTTCTCAGCCCATAACACTCACTTCCATCATCTCCCCTGCAATGCCACCCTCAGCACTTGTTTGCCAAGGCATTCAGTGCTCTACTCTCCACAAGCAAGTCTCCATCAAACCTCTTCAATGAAGGAAGCCCAATTTCTTACAATTTGCTTTCATCTATTCTCTGTACACAGGTGCCCCAGATGGACTCCAGGAAACAGCAATGGGGTTCTGAGATTTGTTAGCTCTGATGACTACTCACAAGTCTATTTCTTAAAGTAACTCAGCATATCAAGAGCTAAGTTCCCTCCAGACACTCAATAGCTTCAAATGATTCCAAATATAAGTGTTGGTGCATCCTGTTGAGTTTTTTTAAAATATAGCCCTAGGATAAAATGGCTTCAGCATTGTTTAGACATTAAAAAACAGAGCATAACAGGGAAAATCTAAATACTACTTCAAAAGGTATTGTATGTTTTTCAGCCCAAATATCCAAGCAAATGACAAATGCAGTGTCAAACAGGCTAGAATTTGTGTGGCCTTAAACTTAAGTACGGAAATATAATATTTAGAAAAATGTATATTTAGAAATAACTTCTTTCATGATGGCCTGCAGTCATCTTCATCAGAGCTCTGAGCATGGTCTGAAAACCAACCTACTGCTAATCCTAAGCAAATCCACATAAAACCCGGTGCTGCATCCAGCCGCTTCATTCCATGTGGCAACCCACAGCTTACCTGTCCTCAAACTCTTTCATAGCACCATATGGACCACACATACATCTCATACACCAGCTATTCTCCCAAATCCAAACATGGAGAGACAAGAAATCTCTTCTAGCCATGAACCCATAGGAATTTTCTCTCCAGGTCAGGCAAGGGCAGCCTCACAGTAAGCAGTGTGTGTATTGCTACGCAACCCCAAGTTGTCATTGACTACTTAAATCCCTCTTCATGGCTTCAATCCATGATGTACACAAAGCATGGTTGCTTTCACATTGATGCAACAGACAAGCAAGGAAAGTGGCAAAACTGAACCAAGGTTGCATCCTCTACTGGTTTTGCATCACGGGCTCCT
This sequence comes from Corapipo altera, assembly GCF_003945725.1. NCBI lineage: Eukaryota > Metazoa > Chordata > Aves > Passeriformes > Pipridae > Corapipo > Corapipo altera. The sequence goes on from NW_020884872.1 coordinate 18,801,094, forward strand.
GAACAGGAAAACAATGATTGATGTGAACAATTAAAAATTGTGATTGGTATGGGACCGGAGAAGAATGCAGTCCTACAACAAAAAATGATGTTTGAGCTAGGGTTTATTTCTCCCTAAGCAGCACTAGATTTCACAGTGCTTTAGCAACAACTTCTGCAGGGTGTGCTGCATAGGACTTCTGCTCCAGGATCTGAGAAAGCACAGGGGTCACTGACTGATGGAACTTGCCTACGTGACACCAGCAACCATGGGCTAAATCTTGCAGCAGAGGCAGGCAAAACCATAATGTGGATCATACCTACTCTGTGCTTGCTGTTTGCCTGCCTTCAACTGCACATTGTGTACACATTACCCAGTTATTTTCTAGCTCTCTCCCTCCACAGCTAAGTTACTCTTTACATGTTCTGTGCACTTGTTTTTTCTGAGCTTCTATCTTTGCTCTTGTGCCACAAGTGTCTAAATGCTCCTGTAATAATAACTAGGTAGAATAACAGCTAACCTCTGCTGAGCTCGGAGAGAGAGTGATTTATATTTACAAAATTCCCTTAAGTAAAGGAGAGTAAAACCATGAAGTAAAAGCTCTTAAAACGCCCCAAATCAGTTTGAATTTATACAGATAGCACAGTGAGGGACCCCTTCCCCTAAATGTATGCCAAGGCACCTGTGTCAAGCTCTTGACTCTAGATTCTTTCTCTAAGAAAAGAGTAGGTATCAATATCCCATATTCTACACCTGCTTAAGGGCAACATCAATCAGCCACACCACCCTGGAAGTATTTCTTCTACTCAAGGACTATAGAAGTTGTCCAGACAAGGGTATTTCAAATCCATCATCCCTATTTGTTGGGTTGAATCCTACCCCACATGCTTGAGCAGCAAGTAAAAAGAACAAACTGGGGGGGGGGAGGGCCCTTGGGGTTTTTTTTGAATTTTTACCAGAAGAACACAAAATTTCAGATTTATAGTGGAACTTCGACCCACTCAAAATACTCTCAAACTGGGCCTGGTATTCCTTTAATAAATTACTTCGGTATCTCCTGGCAGGCTGGTGGCAAGGCCGTCCTCAAGGCGTGCAAAAAAAAGGAATCCAAGAGCTGTATGGGGAAATCAGAACAAGCAAGTGGAAATGTTACTCTCCAGTTCAATGAGAAATAAAATTCTTCTTTTCCAGGTCTATGGCTCTCACTGCCCTTTCTGTGCAGTGATGCAGTGTTATGAGCAGTGTAAAAGGAAGCCTCATGCAACAGGGTTGATAGAATGCATAGCAAAACTTCTCATGTGGAGTAGCTACCAAATCTATATCTCCCATTTTCTAAACAACCTTTAAATCAGTTTATCAAAAGGACTTGGCACCACATTTTCAGCCCGCTCCTCCTGTTAGAGCATTTGCTCTTGCTATAACATGGGTTGCACTGCCATGGGCAAAATGCACATCCTCCAGCAGAATCAAGTGCTAAGACTGGTGCTCAATCCATACATCCTACATGGCCTCACAAACCTGGCACGGGTGCTAAAAGCTCCATTGGTCTTTTTCATATCTAAATAACTTCACTGGGAAAAACTTAGGCAGCTACATATAGATTGCTGTGCTAGATTTAGAAAAAGAAAGGATTTGTGGACTGCTTCCCTTAGCTTACAGATCTCAGCCTAGATTTTTCTTTAGACACCTACTGCCTTTGACATAGCCAGGCCTAAGGCAACAGTGACAACTTGTTGTCTTGTCACAACAGAAGAGAGACAAATAATTCAGAGTGGGTCTAACAACATAAACAATATATGAGGTTTGCATATAACAGCATAGAAACAGTGTTCTCATCTTGTTTCCTGTTTTCTTCTGATGCATGATTTCATCAACATCATCATGCACAGGGTAATTCTGTTACTATGGTAAACAATTTATCTCTCTCAGTTTATTAATAGTCATTCCAAACAATTAAAAAATTGAATCTACAAATTTAGATTTATGCCTTTGGCAAAGGCAGACTGTTTTGTAGATTAGCGAATATAACCTTCCTACCCAGAAAACCTTGCTATCCAAGGCTTGTGTTATGTTCACACAGATGTTCACAAATAAATTCAGTCTCTTGATTATTTTCAGATTAATGACATCCTGCTCTATTAGAGCATTGCCAAATCATCATTTCATTGCCAGTCTTGCAAGGTTTTGTTCTTTTTTTCTAAAGCTCCAACTCTAAAGGACATGTGATTAGCCAAAATCCCATTTTCCTTTCTAAAGTCTCAAGCAAGCCTTGTTGCAAGCCTGACTCATGTTACCCCAGGAGTTAATCGTCACATTTTCTTAACCACTCTCAAGACTTCTAAGCGTCTGACTCATGATTTCTAATGCCTACAGTTGGCAATAGTGTATATACATGACATGTGTCATACCATCCATCTGCTAGTAAACAAAATCTTTATGACATGTCCAATTAGATGCTACTCACCCTGTTTCTAATAAATCATTTTTTAAAATAATGTTCAAATCTCTGGTGCCAAAGAAGTTATATCATTGCAGTAGTCACTCACAGCAACAGAAAATAAATTCCTCATTAATCTGATTAAAAACAATTAGTAAAATCTACTTCCTACTCAAACCTAAACAAAACTGCTTCAAATTTTTTAACTCAGCAGCCTACAAAACAGAAGGTTGTAAGCCATGAAAAGTCTTACACTAAATATCAACTATGCAAGCATTCCCTGTACTGCTGCCACTGAAATACAGACGTAAGAGGCAACTTGTGAAGGTTTATTTCACCCGAGGATTGTCTCACTGAGTGCTTACCAATGCCCCCAGCCCACCAGTGGAAGACCATGGGCACCTTCTGCATGGGCTGAAGGCGCTTAGTGGAGAGCTGCAGGTTACCTTCGTCCTGCCACTGAGAACAACACCTTCACGAGGCCAGCCACGTGGCAGCAGATTTGTCATACACTGTATTTCTAAGAAGCTGCTGCAAAAAGAAGGCACTTTGCTTATAATGGCTCTTTGCTTATAACACGGGATGGTAGCATTTCTACGTTCAAATTAAAATTGATGGTAAAATTTGACGTTTTGATTACTCATGCTGACATTTAATCAATTTTACACTTTAGAGAAAGGCCCTCATTTACAATGCTTGGCATCAAGTAACAGAGACAAATCAGAAAGCCACATTTAAAACTAACTGGCTCCCCCATAAATACATACAGTAGAACTAATTTCAGGCGTATTTAAATTGTCCATTAATCCAACTAGATATTTACACAATTCAATTCACCTGACTCTTTCATTTCAGCTCTACTTTCAAGTCTACAAATAAAAACCTAATTATATGTAACGCAGATGTGATGACTGTACGTCAGAAGGAATCGGAGACATCTAAACATTTAACATGCAACTTGCTTAGTCTGAGTCAGAACCATTTTCCCCCCCTCCATGAACCTCATAAGCATAGTTTTGAAATTTTCTAGACTACTAGAAATATATAAGCTAAGAAAGAAGTAAAGAACGAAAATACTTCAGACATATTTTTGTTTCAAGGACTTTAATAGTTTAATTATCATATTAGTAATTATTAATAGTGTATAATTAAAGACTAGAAAAATTTTAATAAACTGAACATCTGCTCGACATTAGATATTAGAAGCAAAACCTGCACGCTACTGCTGTGATGGAGGCATCTGCTGTTCATTTTCCAGGCTCTAAACCCATTTATCTCTACATTTCTTGTTATATAAACATACTTTGTTTTCTGGCATCACACTGAAATATCCCCATAAACATATTGTATGATTCAACGCTTTAATACCTGGGTTGCTCTCCCCAGAAGTACATACAATGTCTTGTATTGATAAGAGAAAAAGCCCTTCTCAATCAAAACTTTCTGCCACTTCTAGCAACAAAATGGCAGAGAAATTACTCCATTCCTTAGAAGGCATTTTTAAAGGTCTGTATTAGTGTTAGGATTTATCAATTTGCATCTGAGATTTGTTCATTCTCTTCAAAATATTGCCCAGCTCACATGACAGGAGCAACAACTCTCAGCCGACAGAAGGAACAATGTGTACTTCATTTGCCCTTCACACTTTTTTTTTTTAAAACAGACTTCTTTTCATCTTTGAGCACGAGTTTATAATACACTGATTTTATTCAGCTTGCTATAATCTTTAGCCTTAATGCAAAAAAGTCATCTGCTATATGAGTTGGAAGGGGGAAATACATAATGCATGCAATAGGGAGGATGCATTAAGTTAGATCTTAGTAAGCATCTACATCTGCTACTCAGTCATTGCTGATAACATTTTCCCAAGGCAATATATACTCCAAACTTTGGTTTGGAAGTTGCGACGTGAGGGGTGTTGTCATTGAAGTAAAAGCCATTGAAAATTGAGACAGAAACACCGCACTGTGTTTCTACATCTGACTGTAGAAGTGTAGTACCTGCATTCACTAATTTCACACAGAAAAATGATGCAACTACACAAAAAGCTGAAAATCCCTCCAAATTCACTGTTTCATAAGCAAGTGAAAAAACTGACTATGTAAACGCATCGAGGTTGTACCGATTACAGCCAAATGCACTGCAAATGTAACATGCCATCTAGAACTGTTGTTCCTGGGAACCTCATGACACTATCATGTATTTACATAGAAAACTAAACAGGTAACTTGACTTGTTCATGCAATTGAATGCCATGACCTCATACCACAAAGATACTACAGTACACAGGACAAATATATATATATTTTATGCATTTGGCCTAAGTATGCTTTTGCTGCTGCTATTTGGCATTTTATCCTTGAATTTAGAGAGCAGACTTTGTGCACTCTGAAGCGCAAACTTGCTCTCCAGCTCTATTCATAGGTCAAGAAGTTAAAACCAATCAGACATGTACCAGGTCAGAAGTTAAAACAAGACTCTCTGTCTAACAGTTAGCATAGTGCTTTTCTACAGCTAACTACCACAACAAAGGCTTGACTTGAGACTTGGCTTGGTTAAGGATAATACATGTTCCTTCCTTCCCCCTGCCTTGAAAAGCTTATTTCCACCCCAGTATACAAATTTCTGGGAGACATGCTTATGACTCCAGCAGGGAAAATCTATCATTTTCAAGAAATGAAGGATTTAATATATAAATATACATCTTAACTCCAATAACAATCTCTCCAGTGTGTTTCCCAAATGTCTTGATAACACTTTTTATGATACAAACATGAAAAGCATTAACAGCTTTTTATTTCCAATCAGCTTTTTATTTCCTCTGACTACAAATATTCCTCTTGGCATAATTCAGAGCAAGGTCATCCTATACTACTGTTTGACAAGCTCCCAACAAACATTCCTGATGTAACAGCTGACAACACATGATGTAAGCCCCCATCAAGTGCCAAGGGAAACCCTAACATCTGCATAAGCTTGCTTTTAGAATTGGACATGAAACATACTATAAATTAGCACTTAGTCACTTCTGCATTGGTCATCTCAGCAGAAAAGGACCCTACATGAAAGCCTGTTGAAAAACACAGCAGCAAAACAAAAGGCAACATGGCAACTCTAGTTAGTGCACTTCAAAGAACAGTATCTTCTTTTTTTTTTAAGCATGATAGGTACAAAATCAAACCTAAAATCAAGAATAAAGCAGAAGAATATTAAAGTTATATTCTGTTCATTTATTCTTCTTTGGTAATCTTTACTGTCTACGTAAAGCATTTTACATAAGGGCAGTTTCACAGTCCTGTGGCCTACTGTCGAGTTACTCAGGTACCTTCCTGCTGACAAAGTCAGAGCAGGTACTGAAGTTAGTCGTGTAAGCACAGATCAAGCACCTCAGGTACACAAACAGCAGCACTCTTTCCACACCACAACAGCTGCATCATCTGCTTTTAAACTTATGCTGCAATTCCTCCCCTCTGCCTTTTCCCAAGAATAGTCATATCCAAAACCCAACACCACACTCACTGTGGAAGCACTCCACTCCTGAAGGCAAGTGGAAGGATTTGCCTTCAGCATAGAGACTTACCAGTATAAGTATGCACTGTAATCACACTAGGACATTTCCCTTAAATACACAAACAAACCCCTCTTCCTTTGGAAGCAGAGCACATGTGACTTGTACGAACAGGGATGTTGGTGTAAACTATCACTGTCCCTTAACCTGCTTTCTCAGCTCAGCTCCTCCTCTGCAGGAGGCTGTCTCTGAAGTCTGCCAGCAGACTTGTTCCCTGAAGGCTCCCTAGCCTGTTTCAGTCAGGTTTTCACGTTCCTTCAGCTAACCCAAGCCATTTTGACTGAATCAGGTTAGAAAACATTGATAGGAGTAGCTCTACAAAGAGTGACCAGGGAATAACAAACAGTTAAGTGCATCTTTCATCATCTCAGATGGATATGAATCCCATGAAATATCTGATCAGTCAAGGACATTCAAAGAGCTACAGATTCACACCAGCAGTATAACTACACTACTTAGGTTCCTCCAGCCACAAGAATCCTTGAACATTACATTTCAAGCAAATTTGGGGCCCACACTAGGGTAAGCATGTATTTCAAGACTAGTAAGAACTATCCCTCTAACTCAATCTGGTTAAAGTTTCTCCAAGTCTCTCTCATTCCTGCAGCTTAAGAATAAATAAATCAGGTATAAAACCACAAATGCTGTAAAGGAAGAGTGACAGTAGAGAAGGGGGATGTCAAAGATGTACATTACAAAGACGTAATTGAATATGTAAGCCTAATTTTTTTTAATTCAAATATATAGTGTCTGGGAAAGTTGTATCAACTAGAAGTGTCAAGAAGCACAAAAAAGGTGCAACTTCTGAGAAAAGTTTTTGGTTGCTATGAGAGCAAGATAGTTTGTAACATTATATCCAACAGTAGCTCCAAGAGAATTTCATGACAAAGTTTGTTCAGGTGAAGACTACACAAACTGGACCTTCAGAATTTCCCCCCCTCACATCTTTTAAGCATCACCACAAAGTATCAACAAGGCAATACCAACAGTATTCCCAACACCCACATGCAAAAATTGCCATTTTAATGGTTAAGCAGTCATACAATAAGGTTTAAATGCTGTTCATAACTTGCCTTGTACCAACAATTGAACAAAACCAGACCTGCCATATTATACACTAACATTCCTGCAATAGAAAGGATAAAGGATGAAGTTTCAGGCAGCATTCCTAGACTAAGCTCATGTCAGAGAGTCACTACTGCTCTGTTGAATTGTCTTTTTAGAGAAACATGGTTTAAACCTAGAATGAAACATGTTGGCAAAGTGGATTTTGGCATATATGATTCTGCTGGAGATTCAAAACTTCTCACTTGAGAATGAGGAAAGCTTACAAATGTGGGGGCTTTTTGGTACAACAGAAATGCATTTAAAAAATAGTACTGCTAAATAGTAATCTTTAGAATTAACAATCACCAAATCTGCATGTGTCCATGTCAAGCATTGGTTTAACAACCATTGAGTTTAACAGACTCTTCATAGAAGTTTCTCTAAAAAGAAGAACCTTAACTGCTAAAATTAAGCTAATTCAGATATTTTCAAAAGCACAGCAGTGCAGTCTGAAAAGCAACAATGCATGTCAACAGCAGATTTCAGGTTTTCTTTGGCCTTAGACTAAGCTTGCCATTTACATTTGAAAGATGATTTCTCCATATTATTGGTTTCTGTAAATCTGTGAGGAAACTTGAGTTTTGCATTACAGACAGCATTCTACTAGAAGTTTTCTGAACCAAGGATTACAGAGTGATTAATGCAGTGGTCTGTAAGCCAGAGTCTTATTTTCTCCCTGTGTTTTTAAAATCTGTGTCTATCTCGACATAGCAGTGTTCTGAAGGCCAGCGTGCTAAGTCATGGATGAGGTTTTGATGACAAGAATTATGTTTCAATTAATTTCTACTGAATGCGTTGTCAGATTTCTAGGAACTCAGTTCTCACTGAATTGCTATTTCCAGAGCCAAAGTGTCTAAAACTGTCTAAAGAGACATCCTTCAAGTCTGCAGAACACCCAGTGATACAGAAAAGGCTTCTCTCCGTATGTTGTCAGTGCTCCCACTTCTCATTATTCGCACACTTAGCACCCTCAAAAATACTAATTAAGTAAAACCAAGATGTTTTAGACAGTGAAAATCACACATTTACACAGCAGCCACTGTGAACTTTATTAAGAAAAGAAGTTTGCCAGTTAAACTGTGATGACTTTATTGACTTCTCCACTAGTAGAAAAACAGTTCTCTCATAATGGCTCTGGAAATCATTTATTGCCAAGTAAATGCTGAATTCCCAGCAATGTATGGTCTGTTTGGAACTCTGGCAGTCTTACCATGAAAGGGCTATATTCACCTTTGCAAAATGCAAAGTAAGCAACACATCTTTTGTTCAAGCAACAAAGTCATTCTTGAGGCAGATGCCATGCTAGCCAAATAGCAAAGCCACCTTTACATTAAGCAATCTTTTCTATCATGACGGTTCCACAAAATGAAGTGTAATTTGTGAGGAAAACAATTCATAAGACACCAGTAAAATGCTCTCTTTATGTAAAGAGATGTTCTCTTTATGTGTAGTCAAGTCTTATTTCTCAGGCAGGAGAGGCTGAGCTAAAATGAGACAGTATGATGATCTATCTTCATGAAAATGTCCTGTTGCTAATGCCTCTGCTTTTGCCTCCTTTCCTCTTTATTAGTCCTGTGAAGTCCTATGCATTAGAAGTCAGAACGAGGTTTCTTCATTCATCTGGAATCAGATTTATATCCAATCCTCTAAGTGACTCACAATGCTGTCTACACACATTTCTGAAAAGTAGTTCTCCATTCCTAAGTAATCCAACCATCGCGAAAGATATTTTCCAATTTCTTCAACTCTAGAAGTTGTTTTAATTCCTTTTTCATCTTCATCTTGTAGCCACGTAGCAGAATAGCATTGTCATGGTCTATGTATAGTAGGATTTAATCCTTATTAATAACTTCAGTAGATTGCCCGAGGATTTTTAGTACTGTAGTAGGCTTCACATGCAGCTACATAAGCAGATTCTGGGAAGAAATCATCATGGTATTCTGCTAAAAACCTGAGAAGAAAGCACACCAAAAAAAGGAACAGAACATGAAACATTTAAGAGAAATGTTATTTTCAAATTAATTTTTAAGCTCAGCAAAACCACACCCTGGGAATTAAGAATTATTACACTTTGAAATTTGGCATACAAAAGACCTGCCCTATTTTTTACAAGTTTTACATAGTGAGAAATAGCCTTTCCCTATCAATTAAAAGAAATTCAAAAGCTGAAGCTACACTCAGAAAAAGAATCTCAAGAACTATCACAGAAGGAAAAAAGAAGTTAAAGAGATCTTTCTGCAACTGCTGTAAATTACCTGCTCAGCATACTATTTTCATTTGTGTCGCAAACAGTATTTTCAGTTATCATGTCAGTATCTTATACAAATGGCCAGGAACCATTAAGTCAAGTTGTATCTTTTAAGGTAAGTAAAGCTATGATTTCATGTTTCATGTGCCTGTGCATTTAAGGTCTCTATCTTTCAGGAGTATCTGATTTAAATATGGTTCTCAAAGACAAAACACATGCTTTGCAAACCCAGTTCCTTATTTTCCTATTTCTGCAACATGGTCTTAAAGTATTATTCAAACAGCTAAGCACCCAATATTTTATGATGTCTTCCTGCTCTTCTAATACACAACTGTTTCCTTGCTTAGGACTGAAAATGAGAATAAACAGTGCTACTACTAGCACTAGTAACAAACATGACTATAAGCTTTCTGCTCCTTCCTTTGTAATCAAAGACACTGGGTATATAAGTGGGGGCAAAAGGGCAAAACAGTTCTTAAACTCAAGACTACAATCAAGCTGCACTTCAGAAAAAAAACCCACAGACCTTCAAAAATACCTGGATATTAAAGATCAGCATCAATAAACATGGCAAACTGTTAGCTACAGGTTCTCTGAGCTAAGAGGAGGAAGCAATAGAAATGACAGGAAACAATGTCATTTGCATGATCTGGGTTTTCTCAAGAAACAGTGGCTAGGGTGATGACTTCAGTTTTGCAGAACCAATACTCTGGACACAGAAAGTCCAAACCAAAAAAAACAATGTTTCTCCAACTTCACTCACTGCTACACTGCCTGAATTCTTTGATCTTAACAGAGCAAAAGCATCAAAGAATACTGGCAAAACTCTTTATATAAACCAATTTAAATTTAATAAGGAGTATATTAATTGTTCAGAGCTCACAGCAAATGGTGACAGCATAAAATTGCAGATAAGCAAAAAAAGGTTGATTTTTCCCACACACCTCCAATCCTTGTACTTAAACATGGGTATCAAACAAGTGCTAAACTGGAGGAATAACTATATCCCACTAAGTCTAGAAAAAGCAGTGAGAAATACAAGCTTTTTTAGCTTGTATACAATCCTTTAGCATGCCATCATTAATTCAGATGGCATGCTGTCAACTTCCTCCATACTCGCTTATTTCATAGGAGCTCTGTAATTAAGAGTATACAGGGGGGCCTAGAATGGTTTCCGATGTAAAATGTTTCAAACCACTACAAAAGAGTACTGAAATAAGGGCAATTTAGAAGCTAATAAAATACCTGAATCATCAACTGCTGTGACCTCTGACTTGAGCTACTAATCGTTTTCTGCGATACAAGGGGTTTGTGTGAACTGAGTGTGGTAAGGACTAAAATGTAACAGAGTTGCACCTAACATGCTTAGAAAACACAAGATTAAGATGAGCTACAAGTGGTATTTAATTAATAATTCTTCATTAACACAAGTTGATGACTCCAACTGATTATAGGGGCTGATGAAAATCTTAGTGTCTTTGGATAACATTCAGTAAAACAGAGTACTAAGAGCTGGATCATACTAGGGAACATGTTTTAAAAGAACACTAAAACAAAGGAACCTTCAGAGGGGGCATTGGTTAGCTGACAGTTCCAAGAATTCTAACAGCAAGTAATGGGAAACAAGCTCATTTTCTCTTACAAATTTCCTGACTTTTGCTTAAGATCAGTCATACATGCCAGTTTGGTGCATACTGAAGTGACAGCTGGTAGACATGAGAAACGTTAACTGAGATGCTGTGCCACAGTTACAGCTCAAAAAAAAAAAAAAAAAGGCAGGCAGAATGCACGCAGTCAAATGTACATCTCCCTGTTCTCTATGGAACAGTTGTGAAAAACAAAATACCCCGGAGCTAGCAAACAAATTATTTTCTGCAGAGAAGTGGGAGAAAACTGCCAAAAGAAACACATGGTCAGCTTCTGTCCCAATCCCTTCTATATCTGTACACAAAGAGCAGGGCCCTTCTGAAGCTGTTTTCTATTCAAACTACATCACAGTGCAGAACGCTGGCACAGAAATATTAGGAGTCTCCTAAGACTCTTAGCTAGTGGATATTTCACTAATGCTTTGCTCTTGGACAAGCTAAAATAGCTTCAGGATCAACTACAATGGTACCTCTAAGTCATGAGCCAAGATTTAAAGACAGAGGGAGCTGTACTTAGCAGGCAAAACCAATGTTCAGCTATAGATCAGAAAGCACATTGCTATTGAGTTACTCAGAAACTGTTTCATTACTTTTAACTCACAAAGCTGATCAATTCAGTCACCTGTTGCATTATTGCCTTTTTCACTTTTATGCTTTTTATAGAGCTCATATGCATACATCTACATAGTTGATGTATGAAACTGCTTATGAGTAACCAAGTTCTGAGATGCACAGTCCACACTGATGCAAGATTGCACATTTTTTTCATCATGAGCATCCTCAAAAAGAAAACTTATGCTTTACACTCATGCTTAGAACATAGGAGTAACATGGTACAATGCAGCTATTTCCCTCCCTACCACAGGTAGAGGCAATACTTCTCAAAGGACTTGAGGGAATGGAGACAAGGGAAACAAGATATGTTGGCAACTTAACTTGAAGAATTCCTATGTTCTGATTTTCAAGCATGGGAGTCTGTAAGCAAGTTTACCTCAGGTGACTCCAAGCAATAGCCTCACAAATATACTACCACCTGACTTTGAGTTATACAAGCAGATCTAACAAAAGAGGCACAGAATTATCACTGTCCACATCAGAAGGCCACTTGACACATGTCAGGAACATTTATCAACACAAGTCAGTGAATTAACATGAGCTTTAACAGTGTCACCTTTTAACAAAAAGGGCCTTGTCTTGACAGCGTCAACACAACTTATTACCAGAACAGTCTCTGCATGAAGAAAAAAATTTCTACTCAACATCAGCTATTATCACATGAATAAACTGCAGGGACAGCCCAAAAAGCGTGAAAATGACAATGAAAGGAAAACTTTAATTTTTAGAAAGACAACCTCAGCCATTAAGATATAAGAATACGGAGTCCAAAGGAAAAGCTCCCAGGAAGGTGACATCTTAAACACTTCTGCTACAGAGTTCGAGAAGGTAAGCAGATGCTTTGAAGAGATCAGTGGCCTGAGAGAGGTGCTGTTTGAAAGGTAACTGTAATGATCTATCTAAAGGAATTTGCTGAGAGCATTATGGATCCTAACTCTATGAGTCACCTCATCAAAAGAAATGTCATTTACAGACTAAGAAGTTATCTCCCCAGTTCATAGGCCTATCTCCATCTGGAAGGCTGTTCAGAGCAAAAGATCCTCAACAAAAACTCCATCATAACACCATTGCCCTTGGCCTTTTAAGGGAGAGGGCAGAGAACTCTGAAGATGCCATGCTGTCAACACAGCATTTCCAGTAATCAGGCTGAGTAACCATTAAAAGTGGTAACTTCTAGTACCACTTTTGGGAAAATAGCCCTACAAGAGCTCAATACGGGAGTCCTTGGTTTGTCTTGAGGATGAAGACCCACTTGTAGTAAGGCCAGATCCCTAGAGCTGCGTTCTAAAAAGCTACTGTAGCACATTTAAAGTATTTTGGGCAACCTCTCAGTTTAGACGTGTGATCCAAACCTCAGCCATTGACCAGCAGTATGCTCACTCGAGTACCCAAACACTCATGGTTTGATAAGCAGAAGGAAGAGAAGCAATCCACATGGTGAGTTTCAGCAAGTATTTTTGGCAAAGCAACCAAAGCTTATTGTTCTTTAGTCAAGAACAATAAGCACAGATGAGCATATTCTGCAGACCAAGCAAACAAAAGCCCTCTGAAAATAAGAACCTGTATGATACCAGGTACTCACTGACAAAGCATTCAACATCAAGGTGCCAAAAGTTTGAGAGGACCTAAAATGGCAATTACCTTTCTACCCATTCAATGCATATAGCAAAGTCCAAATAAATGATAGTAATGCCCTGAAATAAGGCACTGTGCAAACAGAATTACTTCAAAATGTTTCAAAACTTTTAAAAGAATATTCCTTTATATGTCTGTGCCCTCTAAACCCACACCTCAATTTATACTCGAAAACTCATAAGTTCTATAGTATATCATAACTGCTATGTTGCACAGATACTTTTTGCCAAGTAACTGGTTAATCCCAAAAACTGAAAGACCAAAAAAACTCTAATATGTTCAATAATATGGATCAATTAATAATCAATATAACAAACACTGGCATAATTGCATTCTTTATGATCTATCAGAAAGTGATTTTTAGTTAGTTATCATCTTGCAACTTTATTAAGCCACAATGAATCACAATGAGCAGGAATTCTGTCACAAAGCAACTTGACCTAACTAAAGATGTTTTCTCTTCTATTCACCATGTGCAGTGCTTCATTTTTTCATTCTCAGACACTAATAACCTCTCATTAATTGTACATTAGCACAGACTAGTGGTGATAATTCACCACTGCACATATACAATTACTACACCCAAAATGTGCTGTCAGAACCAGAGTTCTGTTTCTTAAGGTTACTTGAAACAAGTTGTCATCTTTCTATACATACATTTTATTATTACAGTTCTCTAATTTGGTCACAGTCTCATTTGGCTTTCTTCTCAGAAAGTGCTCAACAGTATCAAAACACTTTTCTACCCATGGAGCAGAGTGGTACAATAGATACAAGCAGATTGTAAAGCATCAGGGAAAAAGAAAAGAGATCTAAGCTTACAGGAAATATTTAGTTTGAAATACCTGGGAGTATTTCAAAACTAAAGACAAATTGCAAAACTAGAGAGCATTAAGAAATTAGTTCTCCATAATGCGAAAGAATACATGTTGGCCTCATCTGAAAACTATGTATTAGAAGCAATATTTTAGAAATATTTCATCACTTATTCTTTTGCATTTCATGAAAGTCAAAATACCTGTCTTTCTGAAGTGCTGTACACTTAGCTTTGCCTTTTTTTCTACAATACAGTCCTGAAATTATCTCGGTGAAGATGGGTCTTGCTATTGTAAAAACAGACATGCTGTGTCTAATGTCTCCTAATTTTTAAGTAGTTCCTGTTGGACAACAGTCCTGAGAAGTGACTTCTCTGATTCCAAAACAGTTTTCCAAGTCAAGGTTGTGTTCAAATCAATGGGAACAGCAAAGCAGAAACTGGCACCTTCTTGCCTATTATTTCTCATCACTGAAGCAGCCTCTGGAGCCATGCTAGGCACCTCACAGTAAAGAGAAATCATAAAATACAGCCCATACAGCATTTTATTTTAAAAATAGCTGAAATAATAGAACTAGTTAAAAGATAATACCTTCTCTACTCAAAAACTATTAACAGGCAGGAAGATTTAATCAGGAGTCCTTCACTACTGGAATACCAGTAAGCAAGCACCAGTTATTCTGTGAGCTTCCATTGCTTGCTCCTCAAGACTAAACTCAAACTAAGTGAAATTCGGTGAAACCACCTCGTGACTGTCATTAAAGTCTACTTCAGACTGCAAGTACCATGAATTATTTCCAAACTAAATAATTTAAGACTCATAATTTTGTACTTAATTTGAGAAATTGATTTTCTTTACATCTGCAAATTCTATACTTGAGAAATCAACTTCCACGTTCTCCTTGAAGAAATTTTCATTATGCACACTTGTAGAAAGCTGCACTAAGCACAAAGGGTACAGCTTCTACTTAACAAGAAAGTCAAAAAGATGCATTTCATACATTCCTCAAAAATATAGGTTGTCTGGGAAACTGAGAACAATCTTGTCTCGCAGCAGTCTGAGGGCATGACTGGAAAATATTATCCATGTAGCATCTCAAAGAAAATTTAATGCCTCTATCAAGTACTAAGTAAACTCAATAAAACAAGCTTCCAGACAAAGTATTAAATAAGTCTCAGTTCCTCAGACATTAATAGTATAAATGCTAAATGAAACCGTAAATTTTAGTCATAAAATTATAATTCAAAATTAAATCAGTATCTATGCAAGAACTAAATCAGTTGTCTACTACATGGAAGTTTTATTTAAAAATATATAAACTGCTTATGCTTGGACTACTCTACCTAGACTTCAAAGAAGATTCAGAAGCAGTTTTATTAATGTAACCAGACACATTGATCCTTTGTCTGCTACTAGAAAAATAAAGAAATAGAGAGTACTTCAGCTTGTCACTCAAGAGCAATCCACTAAAAAAAAAAAAATTAAGTGGTCTGCAAGTAAATTGGCTGCTATCATCTAATGCATACAGATCTTTTAGGGCAGTTCTTATCCTTTGAAAAGTAAGCCAGAATAGAACTGATATAAAGTATTTATAATAAACATCCATTAATTCATTCCCAAAAAGGAAAAGACAGAATCTGAAAACTGAAGAACTAGTATAAGCTGTCACCTCAACCTCAACTTTTCTCTTGTAATTAGAAATAGATAATGCAGAATTATTTCTGTGATAAAAATCAAGCATAAACGAGTTCCTAGAAAACGTAATTGTTTGACCACTTTCAATGACACATGGGACAGAAATATATACCCAAATGAAAGACATGTTAAAGTACCATGAATATGTGTTGAGGAAAAAAAAAATCTAATAATCTGCATGGTTTCTGTGCTACCTATTTGAATACACAGCATAACTAATAAGGAAACTAGACTAAGAAGAGTATTTATGACAAAGCTACCCAAGACCAAGTGCTGCCTACAGAAGTAACTGTAACTTGGAAGCTTTTTTGGCACTGTCAAAAAAGAAAGCACTTGAAAAAACTAAGAGCCTTCAAATATTTTGCTGTAGCAGATATGCTTGCCTGGAGGGGCCATTTTGCTTTAGTTGTAGTCTGGTCTTGGGGACTGAAGAACATTTAAGTGTTTTCTACAAGGAATGCAGCTTGTGTACTCTGAGCACTCCACATCCCAACACAAAGCCTGGTAAATGGGAACTACCAAAAGATTTGCTTCAAAAGCACAGTTCTATCTCACCTAAAAATGCCGACGTGATTTATTGCTATTTAGAGATGAATTTGCATTTCAATGAGATGGTCAGATGGAAAAATAAGACAGACACAGATACTACCACCAGAACTTTCAGTTTAGCCACCTCCCTACCTGTATAGGGAGTAGGGGAAATGTTTCTCCTTTCCTCTATTCTATTCCAGTACAGCTCATCCATAGAATGGGTATGAAAACACTGCATTAAGGATGTTAAAAAGCAGAGACCTGCTGTGGTCAACACAGAAGAATCTGAACAGGCAAAGGTCTGATAAAAACTGATCTGATCCACAGTGAGTTAAGTTCCCTAAGAAATATTCACTCCAAAACCAGGTTTCCAATAACGAGCTCTACTTTTGTCCTGTTTGACTTTAGGGTACTTTGAATGCCAACAAGGATCTGATAAAAGAGAGAGTTGCAACACTTAACAGCTAAATGCTTCCAGGGAAAAATTTTGTATTGTAGAAACTTTGACATTTGAGGCATCTTATTTTCGATAAACAATTTAAGTAAAAGCATATTTAAGCTTTCATCTCTCTGATCTCTAATAGGACTTTTATTTATGCTAGAGTAATGTCATGTTACTTTTCCATACGTGGCTACTAAAGTCATTGACCAAAAATTAAGTTACAATTTCAACATTTGTTCCAAATGTTTACCATTTACAAAACTTTCTTGGCAATTTCATTTTCCACTGTATTGATGTTACACAGCACAGTGCCACACTAGGTATCTATCACCTCACTGTCATGCATAGATACTAACTACAGCACCTGGTAAAAATAAAAGCTGATCATGGTGCAGGTATGAGCTTACTGACTCCAGCTGTGGAGCTCGTGTGTTCAGATCGTTTGGGTATCTCTAAAAACCACTGCACTACATCACAGAGAAACCTTGCTGTTCAAAGCTCAATTCAGACAGATATTTCTTTTAAAAAATCGACCATAATTAAAAACCTGCTTTAAAGCACAAGTTTTCTTCCCCTGCTTATGCCACTGTAAGTCAAAACTCCCAAGATTATGCTCTCAAAAAAATAACAATGTAGACTTTGAATTTCTTCATAAACATGGTTCTTAACCAAGACTTGTCATTCTATATATAGTAACAAACTTTCCAACTTCAGTTCTCTGTCATTGTATTTCTCAAAATTTTAAGTAGGAAATTCAGGCTCCCTTCAATCTGAGTCACAGAATAGAAAAATCTTATATTAATCTTTACTCAAGTTGTTATCGTTAAAATTTTATATTAATTTTATCATATTCTTGTAGTAATGGAAAACTAACATCTTATTTTAAATCCTCTTTGTCATTCCAAGACATTTCAATCTATGTAACAATGGAAACATTGCTGTGGTACATTGTGTCACCTTACCTCAGAAACATTTCAAAGTGTTTTACTAAAGCCTTTAGGTTTTTGTCAGGAAAGCACATCTTCCCCAATATTTCTGGTAGCTTTACTGTAAATAAAAGAAATAATGTTTACACCTGTTCTTGTAAAAGCAACTTTTAATTACTTTTATCCAGTATAAAGAAAGGAATATAAAAATTTCTTCTCCCCACAGACCCCACTTTTCCTTGCAAGCTACTCATTGACCTTTCAAAGCCTTACTAAACAGGAACATGCTGAGAAAGTGAATGCTGCTTGGTTTAATGATGTTTGATAGCACACACTGGAAGTAACACTGCTTTGCTTTTCTTAAATGAAGGCTTACAGAGTCAGTAAAAGATAACCAAATCTATGAGTAGCCTAGGAGTTCTAAATAGATTAAAATGTACATTTAGCAAAGAATAAAATTTAATGTGATAAAGCAAACAGAAAAGTCACAAAGGTATAAGCAACAGAAAAAAAAAATAAAGCAACTTTGATTGAGCAGAGAGTTTTTCATCAGTTTACCAAACATCCGCAGCAAATGTTGAGATCCATAGATATATGAAGGAGGTGGTGGTTGATCACTTGGTGGATAATTCTCTGGCATCAATTTCCAGGACAAAACCTAAACATGAAACGTGAGGACATTGGTTATTAAATCTTTATAGCATCATAAATAATTTAGTCTGTACAGAACTTCAAATGCAAAGATAAGCAATACCAACAAAATCTTTTTTTGCATAGCCCTACTCCGAGGTCCACAAAACCCTTAATTATGGAATCTAGGGTAGTAACATTAAAATCAGTTACCTCATTCAGTTCATTGTTTCTTCTACCTTCAAAGCCAGTAAAAACTGTGCTCCCTTCTTTGCTAGGAGTCAAAGTTATTGGTGAAGATGACCCGCTATGGACAGGGGTTTCTTCAAAAAGGAAGAAAAAAACAAAACAAATGAAATCAGAAATAAATTGTATTGTTTTGTGAAACTATAAGCCATTAAACTGAACTAAGGTCTGCTGCTAAAATGTTTGAAGTCTTAAATACTGAAATTCAATAAAAGTTATCCTAAAATAGGCTTTCAGAAATGCAGCTCATTGAATACTGTGGAACAATACAGTACCAGAGTACTGAGAATATTGCATTATATTTCTCTCTTTGGTAATAAAGCCTCAGAGATAAATAATTGATACAAAAAGTAATGAATTCCCACTTCAATCACACAACTCACAGTCCACACAGCGTTAAAAAAAGAACAGAACTTTACACTTTGTTTAGACCAACAATTTGAAGAGCAAAAGCTACTTTTTTCCAGGTGCAAGAAGAGCTTAGGCATAGAAGCCGGGGTCTCGAGATGACGTCTCTTAGGCTGTGGGGAAGCGCTGCTTTCCGACAGCCTGTCGCAGTTGGAGCTGTGGCGAGTGGAACGTCTCAGCGACTGCAGGATTTCAGGCTCAGCTTTCCGCCTTTTCGGCGTGGCCGGCTCCCCTGTGGTGGGCTGGCTGTCCGTTGACTGAGGCGTGGGCGGATTCAGTAGAGGAGGACTTGGGGAAAGTTCCTCCTGATTTCTAGGAAATTAAGGCAGCTTTACAGAACTGAAGAGATGAGGGCTCCCCCCACAAAAGAAATTCTTACAGTTTCACACATCTTGTTAAACACTTATTCAGATGAGACAGTCTCCTCCCAATAACTATTAAAGTGATGAGGCCTTCTGTTAAATACTATTTTCCAGAAGTATACTTGTTTTCAAATAAAAGTTAAAACCCACAAATATGACATTCTTCTACATTTTACTGAGGAGATGAGCAGTATTAAACTCCTTATATCCAACCTACCTGTTGGTATTTGTTGAGTTTTCTTTGATAGGAAGAAAGAATTTTGATGAGGTCACCTTCTTAAACTGAGCTTGTTCATAAGGATAGAGCAAAATTAATGGAAGTGTGAAGTCAAAGGTTATTCTCAGCCCATCCACCATCTCTTTACATAACTCAACACTAGAGGGGAAAACAAATATAAAAAGTTGCATGTCAAAAATTTTCAGCATAGTTGTACAAAACTGCCCTTTAATATGGACCATTAATATCATAACTACAATATGCTGATTTAATCACTAAGTAATAAGTGATTAAAAGCATACTTAAAAAGACAGTGATTGCTCTCATTACTTAGAGTTACAAATTTTTAAAAAGTCTGCTTCATAACCTCAAAAAACCTACCCAATTTTTCTATTGTATTATTGGATTAATGAAATCTACTGTAGAGTAAACAAAGTTAGTCAGATGTTTTTCATGTAGCATTATTTTGTTTTTCCAAGTTTACTAGGCTGAAAACAGAGGCACAGAAAAAGGAAGTACTCAACAGACTGAATCTCGGTCTAACAGGAATATGAAGAATTTGATCTATAGCTGCTAAGATGCAGTTAAGGTTGTGCTTAAGAGATATCCAGTCAACCAACAAAACCAGATAAATTTCCATTGGACATCAGCCTCCAATGGTCTGCTCCAGTAATCAAACACTACATTTAGAGGCTACTAGGAATTTCAGTTTTCGGCTTGTGTAAAAGACTCACAATGTTAGGTGGTGCTGTTACAGAAGAAAAAGAACACCAAGTGCAGCCCACCTGCAACACCTCTCACCTCTATGAAGGTATTCCACTCTCATGTTTCAAGTGCATATATGTGTAGGGTGATAGAAATTTGATTCTGCCAAAATGACCCATGCTAGAAATTCCAAACCTTATTACCATTTCATACCAGCTGCTAAAACTACTGCCTTTGGTTTTTTTAAATACTACATTTAAATTGGGTTGGGGGACCAGCATGTGCAGAAATTATACTAGATCCAATAAGGTCAATAACCTTCAGTGTTAGAGCAGTAAGGGCAACATAATAAAACCATCAGTTGAACCTCTCCTACTTAATGGATCACTAAAACTATACACATTTGGAGAAGTTCCTTAAACATGCACCTTTAAAAATTATTATGTGTGTACAACCTTCTGTTCATATTTCTGATACTTCTTCTAACTTTTTGTTTGGGAGATTATACTACAACGGAAAGCTATTAATCTGTCAAAGAATGAACGGCATCAACATAAACCTAGACACTCATATAGACCCAAGTATTTCAAGGAATAGTGTAATTACACACCACTGAGATAGAACATTGTAACACAAGTCAAGATCACTCTTAGATAAAATACAAGACTGCAGACTTACATAAAGAAGCAGTCTCATCTAACACCAAGAATCTTTAACATGAGAGGAAAAAAAACAACCAAACAAAAAACACCACACTGCAAACATGGAGGGTTAATTTGTAGTATGGTAAAAGAATATAGAGCTCAGCTGAGAAAACAGAAACTAAGACACAATTAATTTTAACAAACAGGATTGGTGTTACTACCCACAGTTTCCCTACATATTGACTCTAGGATTTAAGATCATATGTCAACTGAAAAAAAAAACCCAACCGGCACTTGGAGTTCTTTAGAAGTGTTTGTATTAATTCTTCATCCTTTATAAAACTGGAACCTGTTCAGTTTTATTTAACCAGGATATTCTCATATCAGATATGAAATTTTTCACATTGACAACAGCAACACATTCTTCCAAACGAGTCACAATATTTACAAAAACTTACATGATAAACCAGGATATTGATACTTTTGCATAATGACTTTTCAGAATATAGGGACACTCACTGATAAACAGTCAGCGTTACTGTACTACAGGTATCTGTCAAATACCTTAAGCCTTATAAACAGACATTCATCATGGTATAAGCTCACAGAAGTGAACAGCCATAAAACAGAACGGTCATTCTTGTGACAATAGCACTGGACTAAACGTTACTTACTTCTTCTCTGGCGGCACATAATGAAGATTCATATTAGCATGTGGAGTCATCTGATGGTGCCGAGACCTTTCATTGGCTGAAAAAGCGGCATTAATAGCAAAATGTTTCACATATGACTCCAGGATGGTTATTATATTTGTCTGACAAGGAAGCTTCACTAGCTAAAAAGAAACCATAAATTAATGTCTTATAAAAACAGTTAGTAAGCATACCAAATTAAAACAGGAGCTTGTAATGTACCAACTAATTCAGTAAATGTCTAGTTCATGAAGCTATTTCAGCTTTTCAGCTATTAATTTCAACCCTTTAACCGAATTTTTGATCAAACAAAAAACATGGTCAGGTTAACAAGCTTGCTGCATTTCCATCTTTAAAACCAATCTGCATTCTAAAAATACAGTTGGGTACTGAAACACTACACTTAAATATGACAAGTCACTGTTTTAACTATAGAGAAGTCTGCTACAATATTGGTATTCTTCCTTATATTGTCTTAAGCTCACCTTTACCATGAAATTAAAAAAAACAGAACTTGTATACACAAAAACTACTTTTGATATCTTCCTCACCCTCCCATGAACATTCATTTCACAACTTTTATTTCATACCCTTTTTCTTCTGTTAATATAATAACAGTCTTCCTCAAGCTTCTTTTTCAAGACTTCAGGAATTTCTATGCTTATTGCTCTTTCTTCCATGTCCCTTTTTGTATGAGTGTCCTGTTCTTCTTTCTACAACAGACCAGTGCAAGAAACAATATATTGTTTGTGCTCACAAATATTAGTGAAAAAAGAACTTCAGTAGTCAGGATGCAATATAAAAATCAATTTTTCTCACACAAAAATAAAATTTTATTATTTATGGAATAAATATTTAAGTGGATAATAGCCTTACTGTAAGCTATTTAACAATACTGGTTTTGAAAGCATCTGCACATTCATTTCTTAAAACTTTTTTTTTTTAAATTTAGCATTCTCTTAAGTATTTAACAAACAAACAAACAACAAAAAAAACCCAACACAAAAAAACCCCACCAAAAACCCCAAAACCAAACCAGAAATCAGTTAGGTTTTGCTGCTTCAGA
Source organism: Corapipo altera (assembly GCF_003945725.1). Classification (NCBI taxonomy): domain Eukaryota; kingdom Metazoa; phylum Chordata; class Aves; order Passeriformes; family Pipridae; genus Corapipo; species Corapipo altera. The sequence goes on from NW_020884872.1 coordinate 18,823,708, forward strand.
TCACCCTCCCTGTACTACTTAGATTCCACACACCTTCAGAACAACTGTAGAAAAATAAATGTTTTTTCTTGAAGTCAGTCCTCTACGTCTTAATTTAAGACCAGGGCTGATGTCACAGTAAAACACACAAGGAACCTGCTGCTATTAGGAATTGTCCAACCTGCACAGATCAGTAAATTTTTACAGCACCCACAAAACTGGAAAATGTAGTCTCTTACATTTTCTCCACATAAGCCTCATGTGTAGGAAGAAGGGAAAAGAAACAAATTTGTATTTTTAGATTAATATCAAATAACTCTACAAGAATATGACATACTGCATAATTTTTGAAATCTCAACAACAGTAGAGACCAGGAGTAAAAAAATTATGGTTTTATTTCCAACTAAATTACCACCTGTGGCCTATATTTCATCTACTTCACTTTTTCCAGATTTTCAAGTACAGATTTTTAAATTCTATTAACTTAGGGAGCTCATGAATATACCATTTCTGTCCTCTCGTCTATGTCACTTTCTTCACTTTTTATTTCTTCATCTGTTCCTTCATCGCTGTCATCAGAAGAAGAACTACTTATAGCTGCAGAAAAGAGATTTCACATATTTATCTCACGTTATTGCATTGCAGAGGTTATGACCAAACAATTTCAGGCCCCAATGGAAAACAAAAAAAAAAAAAAGAACAAAACACCAAGCTACCAAAAAACCACAACTAGTTTGTTATATTTAATGAGGATTAATAATTCTAATTGAATTAAACACACAAGTATTATTTACAGCACACTATAAACATCTTAAATATGTAAGATGAGTTTATAGGAAGTATTCTTGCATCCTCTCTAAAAACAGTCACTTTTAAAAGCTCCCTACATTCCTGAACGCGCAGAGATCTTCTCAATTTTCATTGGTCTTTAATTCTGAACAGGGAATTAACACATTAATCATTCAATCAAAAGGTCTGGATCTGTGCAGTGACAGTTTCCAGAACATCAGTTAAGTGCCAGTCAGTGTTCCTGCTAGCTTTCTAGTTACAAAGAAAACTGCAGGAAATTAAAGATCTCTCTTGAAAGTGAAAATCAGCCAGATCTTTGTGCCAGGTAGACTAGGGAAAAAAATAATCTTATTGCCTCCTTCTTCATATAACTGTCTCTGTGTATTTCAGATAGGACAATGATACTCTTACATCATCCTGACAGCAAGTTACAGGATGCACTGCTCCCCAGGTCAAGAAGCTACCAGCAGTTACCAAAGGATGAAAATAAGCTCACAGTTTTCACTGCTCTCATCATTTTCTTCAGCAGGAAGGCTTTTTAACACAGAGTCAACACCAGGCAACCTGCAACGTCTCTTCTTTCTTCCCTTTCTTCTCCTGCAGAATATAAAATGGTTCACTGAAATTTGGCTAATACTTAATTTGTTTACCCTAGCTAATTCAACTACATGCAAATGCACAGGAAACATGTTTCAGTTATTTTCATTTATTAATGCTGAAATAATTTGGGCAATGCTTATTTGAGAGTGGACACCTTAATATCTGCACAGTAGCTCATATTCATGTTCTCAAGCAGATCCTCAAGCCGTGGCCAATCAATATTAGATTATTGCTTTTGGCTGAAAAACACTTCATGTTTTCCCAAATTATTTTGCAAGTACATTTCTTTGGGAAGATCTAGATCCAATATACAAGTATTTTGCACAATAGTTAAGAATAACATAGTTATTAAGTGTTAGTCTTTTGGAGTGGTGCTTAAGAACAATACATAGATATCTGCTTCAGCATGAGAAGAGTAGCTCTCTACAATGCACTGACTGTACTGAGTACATATCTACCATCTACAGCATGAGCTAAGGCCAAGCTCACTTGTAGACTTGTATCTGTTTGAATTTGAAAATTAATTTCTCATTCATTTTGAGGCCAAAAGGATTTCTTACATGCGAGCCACAGCCTTCCGAGCCAATTTACGCTGTAATCTGCGGTTTTCGTCTGTATCACGAAGAACATGATCTTCAGCTGCCCATCTATCCCAGCTAAGGATAAGCAGAAAGAAAATTAACAATGACTATGAACATGTGCTATTCATGATTACTAATGAATTAATATACATTAAATCTACAAAGCACTCTTTTAATGTCATTAAGAAGCAACATCTGTATCACGAGGTTTGCGTTCTTCTGCATTCACGTGGCTTCAACTCTTGTTGCTGCCTAAAACCTCTCGAGCTTTGACTTGACATGCAAGAGCGTTTGTAACACCAACACATGCTATCGATCACAGTCAGACGCTGCACTCACGTACTGGCCTTGATAACCAAACAATCCAAGTCTAGATTTAACAAAGCATAAACTTTTATTAATGGAAACCTAGGAGCCACAAGTATATGTCGCAGACAGATATCCCATGAAGTTTAAACTCATGGCTATCAAACTGACTCACTGAAATTTATGGATACAGATCAATGTGTCAACATGAGCAAGTATACTAAAGGCATTTACAAAACCAAAGATACTCCTGAAAACAGCAGTCCTTTGATATTCAGTGCAATGCCTGTCTTTGCAGAATAAAACAGAAGAAATGGGAGAACTGAAACAAGACATACAGGTTCTTACCTTCTGTTCCAACCGTTAAAATGGATCAGATATTCTGGAATCTTTCTGCCTTTCTCATCTTTCCCAACAACAATATCAACAATCTGAAACAAACATTGTATAGTATGTATTAAAAAGCGTGAGAGAAAGTAACCCTTCCAGTATTTAGAGAGTTTATGCACAAACAAAGAAAATTAAATTAAACAGACTTCTTATTATTTTGCCAGTTAACACTGACATGAGCAGAAGATATGGATTATACTAAACGGTCAGAAAAACTAGCTTTCTTGTTGAGTACTGTTAACACTGGGGGCTGCTCACCATCTTTGTCCTGTCCTCAAATATCCCATGCTTTCAAGACAAAGAGTGATGTCAACCAATGCAGTAGCACAATATGAATATGCAGATTTGGGCTGCTAATGTTTTCTCCTGTGTGCTGTCTCAAGCCCACAAAGCAGGAGAAAACACTTCTCTATATATAAACCCCAGAAGTGCTGCCCTGTTGAACACCACAGAATCTCAGCCACAAAACATTAAAATGCTTTGTGAGTATCTGAGCCTTTGTTTTCTTTCTCTTTCATGCATGTGAAACAGGCCAGTCTGAAAGAGCCTGCACCTCCGAAGGAAAAGACAGATCTAGTGGATCAATAAGAAAAGCATTGGTAATAGTAATAACAAAGGAATTGTGCAGCCTGCACTTGAGTAGCTCTCAGTAGATCATGTATCAGCAGTTAGGTTACAGTGATGTTTTAATTTAAAAACATGTGTGATGTTTAATTTGGGAATCCAGAATTTAAGAACTATTGATGGATTCAAGGACAGTTATGCTATTTAGGGTATTTGAAAGTGAGGAAGAAAAGGCACTACACAGTTTTGCACTCAGGATACCTCTGTGGATAGCAACTAAAGCTGCTGGGGTTGTCAGAACATGAGAATATGTGTACAAACAAAAGGACAGCCCAAAATATTACAGGATGGTGGTGTTCCTAATCAAAAGTGTATGAGAAACACAGACCTATGCACCTAGCAAACTTCCAGCAAAAACTACTGATTTGGTCAAGAATTCAGTTGCAATACTTTCCTTTTCATCCCTTTCTGTAACAAACAAAACAATCAAACAAAAAAACAACCAAACCAAACCAAAACAAAAACCCTCTGTTTGCAAGTTGGGTGGAGATGATTTAGGACTGCAAAATAATCTTGTATTTACATAAAGCTCTGTAATTACTATTACTACTCTTAAGGTCAGGCCTTACTGAATCAGTCACTTCCTACTCCAACACTTAAGATCCACCGCGCACTGCTTGCTGTGGTATTTCCGTATACTCTCTGCACCAGCGGTACCACTTAAACCCTTCTGAAAGGCAGAAGGGCAGCAAGCGTGGGAAAGCGCGAGGGGGAATAAATCTATCTACGCTACGCAACTGCGGGGATGAAAATCAGATTTCAGAATTACTTTGCAGGTGTTCAGCACAGAATAGAAGGCGGGAAGCGCTTCCGACACTCCCAGAAATCCTGGGCGGCTCCGCTCTACCTGTGGCGCCAGCCAGGCCCCGAGGGCCCGGGCCCCATCGCCTGTCACCCGCCTCTGCTCCCCAGCGCTCCGGGAAAGGCCCAGAGGCTCCTACACGGCTGCTACGCGCTCCCCTCGCCCCCGGGGCTCCCTGTGCGAAGGGACAGAGCTGAGTCTCGCCAGGGGACGGGCCTGAGCAGCCCGCAGGGAGCGATGACGAGGGGAGAGGCCCGGCGGGGCTGGCACCGCCTCGCTTCGCCTCCCTGCCCCGTGCTGGCGGGCGGCCCCCACCCCGCGACCTCTCCGCCTTCTGCCCGCTCCCCGGGCCAGCGCCCGTTTCCCACAACAAGTGCTGCTGCTGGCGGAGCCGCCTCCGAATCCCCGGTCGGGCCCGCAGCCTTTTCCCTCCCGCGCCGCCTCCCGCCCGGGAGCGCGCGCAGCGCCCGGCGGGAGCGGTAACGGGAGAGCGGGAGCGGTAACGGGAGCAGGCGGGCCGCGCGCCGGCCCCGCCCCGCGCGCCCGGGGACGAGGGGGACGGGCCGGAGGGGGGACAGGGGCACGCGCGGCCGGTCACCTTGGCATCATAGAGCACTTTGGCTTTGGTGGGGTCGGGCTCGAAGCAGAGAACTCTCTCTCCCCGGTGGAACTTAAATTTCATTCCCCGCGAGGTCATTTGTTCATCATGGCGCAAAGGAGAAGAGCCCCGCCCGCTCCCGCGGGGAGGTGCTGCTGCCGGCGCGGCCCCGCCCCCGGCTCCTTCAGCAGGGGCGGGTGGGGCAGAGCAAGTCGAGGTGCTGTGCACTGGTACCCCAGCTGTCCTCGGTGGAGTCGTGCTCGGCCCCGGGCGGGATGAGCTGCCCACCTGTGCCCACCCCGCTGGTCCCGCGAGGTGCGCGGCACGGGCGGCTGGGACCGGGCGCGGGAGGGGCGGCGGCCGGAGGACGGGTCCCTCCGAGCGAGAGGGCGGCCGCCTGCCCTGGGCCGGGAGAGCCCGAGCAGGCGGAGGCGAGAGCGCCCGGGCGCGGTTTTGCCGGCCCTGCTGGCGGAGCCCCAGTGCCCCCGGGCAGGGCCTTGCACTAGGCCTGTGCCCGCCTGCGGGGCTGGATGCACCCTGAGAAAAACGGGGTATCCTTTCTGCTACTGCTGCCCCTCACCAGACATTCCCAGTCCTTACCCTGTTTCCCGTGTTCTCTGCTCAGCAAAGAACAGCCCCTACTCCCAAGTGGGCTATGCATTTAATGTAACCTCCTGCAAGATTTGTTTTCCTTTCCATTGTTCCTTCATTGTTCTTCCTTCAAGAAAATAAGCTCGAAATAAGTAGGCTGTTGCCTTAGAGTTTGATTTATCTTTCCAATGTTCAATTTGAGATTCCACGAGCATGCAAATAGTGGAAATAAAACCAATACACAGCTTTCTTACCAGTGCACTGATGCCTGGAAGGGACTCAGCCAGAGGAACACTGCAGTTTCCCACAGGATGTTAGTTATTAGGTGCTTCCTCAGGCTATTACAGTTTTGATGCCAGTTCTGCATTTCTGATTTACACAAGACCACAACAGAGCTGAGAGGCCTGGGCTTAGCCAGCCTGATAGAAAGACCAGTTAATTTGTGATTATTTAGCATTTTTGAAGTTGCCTTTCTGTTAAAGCTGTTCAGGAGGTGGATTACTCTACACAGAGAAAGGCAATCCTGCAATGGAGCATACAGTAGTCCAGTGCTAAGGGGAAGAGAACTTTAAATCATCTTTTTTTTTTCCAGTAACAAAACTGGAAACTGGCAGGAATGCCTTGGGAAAGAACAGAGATCTGCTAGGGTATTACCAGAAGGTTTCTGAAGGTAAAAAGTGATACGGGGTGCCCAGAAAACAAGACTCTGAGAGGGTAGGTATCCTTGGGATAGGATGGACCAAGTACTCAATTTCTTTTGATTCAAAACTTACATGTTTTTTATAGTGGGGGTAGTGGGAAAAATCTGCAAACTTGCTGCTAAGAGAGAGTGGAGTGAGAGAAGCCAATTGATGGAAAAGAGTGAGAGAAAATTAAGGAAGTGTTCTGACATCGTTCAGAGCCCACTGCTGCTAAGGTTAACAAACAGGCTCCAAAAATGCATGTATTCAATGTCAATTGCAGAAAGTGTCACTGAAATTCTCTTTTTTTTTTTTTAAGATAAAGCAAATGTTGTTGGACACTTGTAGAATAAAGCTGCTTCCAAGGGACTACCATACTTTTAAAAATGGGGGAAAACAACAACAACAACAAAACAAGGGAAGGAGAACCATCAACCTGTGCTTGTGTCCCTGCCTCCAACCTGGTCTTAAGAGTACTCACACCACTCCTGCACAAACAGCCTTACATATTTCCACACTGCCTCCTAGATTCCCATTTTTCTTCCTCCCCACTGGTGTCTACTTGCAGACTCTGCTTCTCGTTCATCTCACCTCAGCCTCTCCTACTTCACCCCAGCCCACTTTCACGGCTCCCACCCAAGCTACTCCTCAAGCCTTTTGACTCAAATTTCTTATTTGGGTTTCCTAACACTTATATACAGATCTCTGCCATAGGATTTGAGATCCAGTTGTTCCCTGCCTGTCCTCTCCCAGTTCCCACACTCAGATAGGTGCACATGTGCATCTGTCCTTATCTCCCTGAGCCACCTGGCTGTAGATGATCCTTGCCAGATCTCCCACCAAAGCTCCTCCTCCTCCTCTAGCAGGACTTTTAAAAACCTGTATGTGGGCTGTGCTTAAATTTAAGATCCACCCAGAGGGAACCCAGACAGGAGAGACTGCTGGTGTGTTTATGAAAAACTCGCCCTGGGATAGTGCTATGCAGGCAATGCCTAGCTCTAGATAAAATGCAGAATGTGGATTTTTCAAAGGTACTGTGTTCTTCATAGCAAGGGCTGACAAATGGCTGAGAAAAACTAAAAAAAAAAAAAAAAAAAAAAAGGAAAATAGTGTTTGTGTGTGTGCATGTACGTACTGCCCATGCAATGCCTGTGATGAGTTGTGCCTCAATCGTATGCAGCAAGTGTGCTCCAAGGGGAAGTTGCAGACAATGGAGCCATATCTGGCACAGTGTTTGGGATAAACGTCCCAAGTGAGATATACCAGTGGCAGGGCTTGTTGAATACTGCTGAATCAGGAGATGAGCTGACCCAGCATGTATTTTGAGGACATTCCCAGGACACTGCATTGCCTCCAGCAAATAAAAGAGCTTTTACAGCTCCTCTGGGAGACAGTGGCTTGGGAGAGGAGCCCCCTGGCCTGCTGCCAAGCAACCCCTGGCAAAGCACACCCAACGAGATCATGAGGGCTAATTCGGTAGAATGAGAAACTATTTCGACTGCTCGCCTCACTGCAGGCTCAAAGCACACTCTGAGAGAGTTTTATTCAAGAACGGGTTTTATTTGCAACAACGCAACCCCCGCTGTTCGCTGACGGGGAGCAACATGGCGGCGGCTCGCAGGGCCCGCTGGGAGCTGTAGTCCGACGGGGGGCTGGGGGCTGGGGACGCTCCCTCGCCCCGCAGGGAAGGGGAGTCAGGGTCTCCTAAAGAGGAGGATTTCCTTCCTCGTCCCTTTCTGCACAGCGCTCTGGGGAACACCGAGGCTCAGGCTGTCCGGATAAGAGGGGTGCCCGCGTCGGCAGGCGGGCCAGTACCTGCCCACCGTTCTGTGCAGAGCTTTCCCTGCCCCGGTGCGCGTAACCCTAGTTTTACCCCCGTTTGCTGTTACCAGGCATCTAGTTATACACTTGCAGCCCAAAAAGAAAGGTGGCAGCACTCTAAAGACATACCCAGTTACTCTGGCAAGATGTAATATGCATAGCTGGGTTGGTTGCCCTTGTTTGCCCCCTCCCTGATTTCCATTATTTTGCCTGGGATCGGTGTTAGAGTGGCAGGTGTGTATTTACCTGGGTCACCTGAGCTGGCCCGGTGCTCAGCCCGCACACGCTGGAGGGGAAAGCACGTCAGCTGAGGGCAGCAGAGACAAGTGGTGCTTCTAAGAACTCCAGTGTTATTATACTTATAAATCCTGGTGAAACTTCAACTTACACTTGAGAGAGTAAGAGACTTTAAGTTATACTTAAGTAATCCATAAATTATTTTATCCCTGCAATGAGTTTTTCTTTAAAATCCCTCCTTCATTCTTTCAGGACGGAAAAGGCGAGCAGAAACTTTTCAGCATTCTGAGGGTATTTTGACTTTAAGAGGTTCTCATCACATTGCTGAGATTGGAATCCCTTAAAACTGTATAACTTGCTTCCTAAACTTTTATTCAACAGCCATCTTCTGAGTGTTCTCTTGTATGTTTTGTGTGTTAGGAAACAAAATTATTTGTTTTGGCGTTGATCAAGGCAAGATGATACATTATTTCTGGCAGAGTGATATTCTCTTTTACCCACTCATTTTTCACAAGTAGTTTTAGTATTAGGATCATGGATATTTTCCCCTTAATGTTATAGGACACTCAGAGGAAACAGAGGACATCTACAGTGAGCAGAGGAGGAGGCAGTTAAAATCCAAGCACAGCTCATGAGAAAGAGACAATAATTGTTCAAAGAATATTGTACTGCATAACAATCTTGCTGGATTGCAGCACAGAGAACACAACTTCCGTGTGTGTGGCTGCACATTTAATGAAGCAATAACCCAGCTGTTCTCTTTCTGAAGTTAATAAAAAATAGCTTGAAAACCAACATAATGCTATCCTTGATTTTTTGAGGTGATCCTCAAAAAGCTCAAAGCTCCTTTAATAAGGAGAACATACTTCTTCAGTATCTCTGAACTATATATAGAGTTATATAGAAATACTAAACTATTTGCTGAATTTTATTAAGGCAAACCTTGTTCATTTCAAATCTAAAGTTAGTCCCTGGTGTTTACACTCATTTCTGCTGTTTACATTGGCTTCATAAACCTTCAGTATAAACAGAAAAAAGAAGTAAGAATGTTTCCCATGAAACAGTTCAAGAAAATCCTGACATCACTTAAATAAAGCATGCTTTCTGCTTCAACATAATTAAATTGTGAGATGTTAAAAATAAAAACAAAGAGAAGAAAAAAACCCACCCCAATTTACTGTAAAGCTACAGACATCTCTGGGATAAAAAGGGGCTACATATGGGGAGATTATCATTACCTATGAAGGACATTCCTCCTGATGTTCTTGTTTGGGTGTCTCTTTCAAACTCAGAGGTTTCAGCCAAAGCAGTTGTTCCTAGGGACAAAACTAACATTTGTTCTGCATGAGGAAAAAAGATCAAAATAATCTTTGCTTAAGACCCTCAAGGATTTCAGCAGGCTGGTGGCCTTAGCGTCACAGGTGTGCCTTCTGCCATCCCTGCGAAGGTAAAATCAGATTCTTGCAACTGGGCTACATTTTTAACACCAAATAAAAGAAGTCAAGGACTGCGTTTTGGCCAAGTGCCAAGACTTGGCCTGGTCCACTTTACAAAGCAATTGCTTCCCTTCCATGGACCTAAGACACAATCATTAGTACGTTTGTGCTTTTTTTGTTGGCTCCTTCTTTTCCTAAAAAAAAAAAAAAAAGAAGAAGAGAGTTATTGGACTGATGTTTTCATAGTATGAAGCTGAGAATATATATGCTATGCCCTGAAGGACCTGAGGGCAGTGAAAAAAAGGTGATGCTGGGCACAGAGAGGCGAAAACAGGGAGGCTGATGTGGCATTTGCCTGGTGTGTGCTGCCCGCCAGAATGGGCTGCACACACACCATCTCCTGGTCTGGACTCTGTCTGGGACAGTGCCAGCTGACATGAGCCAAACTTTTTCCAGGAGTTAAGCATAATGGGCAATTAGCAGCTTAAGCTCATTTCCAGGCCCTGTTTTTTCTAGTGCTCTAGTCATAGCTTTAGAGTACTTCAGGCAAAAAACATTATACTTCATCTGACCAGTAGAGATCTCTTTAATTTTAGAAGGTCTCAGGCCAGAGTTCCTTGAAAAAGCTCAAGAAGTTTCTGCTGCTGGCTGTTTTCTCTCCCACCACCACCAGCTGTCCTGGCACAGCTGTGTGCACATCAAGGAGCCTGATCTGAATATGAGTTGAGTCTTTATAGTTGTAGCAAAATTGAGCAGAAGTTTGGGCTGAAGTATGAATAACATATACTAACAAATATTCTTAAAAAATAATCAAGACTTAAATATCTCCATGTGTAGTTATTACAAAATATGAATTACATTTGACTTCAGTGGTTTTGCCTTGGTTCCTATCTTGTGAAGTAACAATAATACTTAAAGACAGCAGGGAACTAAAGCTAAAACTTTCACACCTTTCTGGTTTAAATGAACCATGAAGTAATCATGGAGTGTGAAGTGGTGCTGGCATCAAGGCATGAAGCCTGCAGACATCCAGGCAGCAAGCTGTACAGTGCTCGGGCCTTCAGTTGTATTTGCAGTTTTATCTTCAGATTTGCCCTTTGGTGGCCCGAGACTCTTTGGAGACTCTGAACACACTTATTCTGAGAGAGGCTTGACCGTGGTAGCAGAGCAGGGTCAGTGAAGCTGCAGAAGTATTTGAGGGAGAAAAAAAAGATTAAGTATTCATAACCACAAGTAATTCAAAGGGTATTCATTGAGGTTTTACAAATGCTCAACCCATACACATTGAATAAACATAAAAAAATTAGACAAAATTTTGCTGGTTTCCTACAGGGTCTGTTATTATTTTATATTGCTATGGAGGGCAAAAGCTGTTAGAGGAGAGGTAGAAGTACGGTATTTATACATACCACACATCATAGAACTTAATTGTCTGGAGCAGAAAACATACTCTGGGCATTAGGACTGTGCATAGTTTTCTTGGGAAAGAAATGGCTCTCTTGGAATGCAAACCGCCCTTATTCCTGGCCTTTGCACTGCAACATCGTAAATAATGCAGTAAGTTACTGCCCCAAAGTCAGGAGCTTGGAAAGGAAAAAGCAAATACAGCCACTATGGCTGCCTTGGTGCCCAGGGAAGTGCAGAGCGAGGCAGGGTGTGTAACAGGGCCTGTGCAATTCCAGTGGGGAGGGAACTGGGGCCATTGCAGGAGAGCTGGGTGGACGGGTGTTTTGAGGCTGAGCAGAAGCAGCCAGTGCCCCAGAGAGCAGAGGGCACTCCCTGCCCCCAGTCTGAGGGCAGAGGAAGCCATTTCCTGGATATGTGGAGCATGGCCAGGCTGTGCACCAGCACATCCCCTGGCTGTCAGAGAGGATCACCAACGGTGTGAGGAACACAGCCTTAGGAGTCAGCCTTTTCCATTCTGCAGTGCCCACAGCACGGAACAGTGTTTTCTGGTTTCTTCTTTGGAAGGCCACTCCCTGGGTATTGATGCTTGTATTGCTCTAGAGGAGCTTAGTGGGATGGGGGAGACCTCCAGGCTCTTGGGTGCCAGCCCATAACCTGGAGGGTGAATGCCCTTCCCCCCTGCCCCCCGCCTCGTGGCCTGTGACCCCGTAAGGAGCTCACACAAACCACCAGGGAGGGACGGATGAAAGAGGAAGTTTATTGTGGGGTTGAGGTTTATAAGGCTTTTAGGAGGGTCAAAAGGGGACCAATCACAAGTTCAGGGGCACACAGAAAAAATCAGGTAAGGGGTCAACAGCCAATAGGAAGGGGTTAACAAGGACCAATGAGAAACACCTCAGGACATCTTCCCAGGACCTCCTGTATGGGAGACAAGTCCCTCACAGGGGGTGTCGGGAAAAGGGAGCAATGACTCTGCAGAAAAGCAAGAGCCATTTTAAACCCTGTTTCTATAACATTTGAGCTGTTTTCTTTTTCACTAGTCCATCTCTGACAGGACTTCTTCCATCCTGCATATGGCAAATCCATTGCCACAGAGCTTCTTGTTGCAGGCAGTCCCTTGATGTGGTCTGCAGAAAACTCCTCGAGTTCAGGCAGCTGCACAGGCTGAGGTGAAATCCTTTACATGTAGGGGAGACCTTGGGATGCACACATGGTTTTTGTTTTCTTCTTTAATGTAACCACTGTTAACCCCAGCAGTCCTAGTCTTTTCCACACCCATTTTCTATTTCAACATTTTTTACTCTTTTCCCTCTTTCATTGTATCATTTGTTGTCTCCCACAACCATGTGGTTTTTCTGGTTTTTTTTCCTCACTCATCTCCCATTTTTGTGAACTGACACTTTGTTTTGTAAAGAAATGGGCTGATATCTCTAACTGGTGTGGAAGATCTGTGACAAAATTTGCATCTGCTTTTTTACCTAAGCCTTTTTTTCATTCTTATCCAATTTTCTAAGTAGGAAGCTTGAGAGAACTTCCCTGAAGCTTTCTAGTAGTGCTCAGGAAAAGCTTTCAAGAAAAGAAACTTCCACCCTGCCCATGCCCCAGCTTCTCATCCTCTCTTGTAGCCTTCAGCTCCCCACACCTCCTGCTCACTTGGTTGGAGTTCACATTCCCATTAATATTCTTTGGATGTAAGGGTTTTTGCATGACTTGGAAAGGGAAGGGTGAGTACATGTGCAAGGTCAAGATTTTTTTCTCATGTAGATGTACGAGTATGAACTGGCAATTCATGAAAGTAAATGGTGGTTGATACAAAAACCTGACCTTGTGCCCTTACTCAAAGAGTCAGAAAAGTTGATGTTAAGTACAGGTAAGTGAATTGCACCTTCTCCTCTTCATCTTCACAATTACCTTTTGCAAAGAAAGGCATGTAACTCATGCTGCCAAACATACTGCATATCTTCAGTCAAAGTGCTGGTACAGTAAAGTCTTTCTTTTCATATGTCCATTCTTTTGCTAAGCTCTATTTTTCATGGTCATCTTATTCCAAAGTATAAAGAAGGGGAGAGACTTTTAAAAAAGAAATACCTGAGATAACAAGATACAATGTGGTCTTTTATTCTTTAAGGTCACTCAGTCAACAGCTTATGTTCCTGCCTTTGCTTCTGTGCCTCTACATCGAATAAGTCTGACAAAGCAAAGTTTAAGAAGTCAAAGTATAGACTGTCATTGAAATATGATTTAGCATTCTTGAAAGGGTTAGCAGTCTCTAGTGCAACAGGATGTGGATTATACAACTTGTGGAAGATCAATGTAAAAAGTTACCAAGGTAACCTTTGGAAGATACAAATAACAATGCCTGCTATAATGAAGATATATTTCCTTGAAGCATTCTTGAAAGTTTCTCATCTAGCATGACAAGAGCACTTCTGAATTATTTCTAAATGAACTGACATGGCAAAATCCATATGGGGGAGACTGTTTCTTAATATACTTTTACTCTTTTCATTAATGGTGGAGATAAGGCCAATTTTAAAGTTTTAAATTTACATTTTCATGTGTTTATAATCTGTCCAGTAGTTTGATATTTTTCATGCTTTATTGGGCCCCTGTGCTTTTAAGTGATTTTTTCTTTATGTAATTCACAGAAGTTTTTTAGGCATCTCCTGAGTTATTTAGACCTTGAGCATAAATTTCCATAGTTAAAACCTTTTTTTGGATATGTATTTTATTTTCTTTCTTGCTTGGATAACTCCAAAATTACTTTAGCTTGAAACTTGGCATGTAGTTACTTTGGAACAGAATGTCATTTTTTTGAGTGCTCAGAAGAAAATTCTCTCTGAAACAGTGAAGCCCTCCATGCTCTTCCCTGCAGAACATGTATTTGCAATGGAGCCCTTTAGTTTAGAGTGGCAGTCCAGGCTTCATGGCAAATAACCATGAATGGCCTTTGCTATCCTCAGGGTGAGTGTCTGACTGATAGCTTTTGGAAAAATAAGTATAGGAAGGGGTGCAATTCTGGGAACAGTTGTGTGTCTTCTCACATTTTCTTCCTCTCTTCCCAAGCTGAGACAAATTATTGAAGTCAGACAATAGACCTGTCTACAGTTATAAAATTAAGGATATTTGGCATGAGACAGAGGTCAGAGGTGGGCTTATGAGTCAAGGACTAAGTGTGGTGAGCAGCAGACAGTGTGGGATAGAATTGGTGGAGCCACAACTGATCTCTGTGAATTGTGCATTTGTGGCGTGAAATCCCATCCTCTCAGTCCTTCCTTTGCTTTCAGGCTCTGAGTGATTTGGAAACCAGTTCAGAAATATAGTGTAGAAGTACTCCATCCCTTCTACCCACTCGATCCATCCTAATTAGTTTGTAAGGAAGGCTACGCAAACCAGTCTGAAAATGGGAATGGAAAAATAGAGCTTTTGTTTTCCTCACTCTCCCATTGCCAAAGATTTTCTCCCATTTTTTAGAATACCACCCAACATTCAATTCACAAAGTTGTCCACAATGGGCTTCCTCCAGGCTTTCCTTAATATTGCTTCACTGTGTGTAAATACTACTGTGAAAAAAAGACTAAGTGATGAAGACTGACTGTGCAGGCCAGTGCCTGGGTCCTTCTCTCAGGAGGTAGGACCTGGACCTACCCCTGCTCCAGTCAATATTTAATTATTCACAGAGTCTGAAAAATGTCAAGAGGAAAAACTGTCAGTCTAGCCTAGTGCAGCACCTGAAGACCACAGCAATTCCTCAGATATGGAGAGAGGTGGATTTAGATATTAAAGGTAGTTAAACTGCCATAGCCCTGATCTACACCATCTCAAGATAGTTCTCTTCAATGAACTGAAAGTAACAACTCTTTTCCTCTGACAGTTGTGTGATTTTTTTTTCCCTAATCAAACCTAATATTTAAACTGTTTTCCCAGTTAATGGGACTTTTTTTTTACTTTCTTTTCTTTTGCTTGGTTTTAGATAAAAGATTTATTGTTAAAAATCTAATAATATAAATGTTCCCACTGTGTCTTATTAGTAAAATTTGGGGGATAGGTTATGCTAATTTAAAGCAATTACTTCCTCTTGTTGATTACTCAGGCTGTTGTCACTGGTACGTAGAGAATTAAAAACGTGCTTTCATATTCTTTCAAGCCTTGAGTAATTCCTTTCTCAACATATTTATTTTGTGCTAAGTGTCTTTGTTCTTTCTCGTCTATTCTGCCTTCTGGTATTGGTTGGTCTGCTCTGGACTAACCAGCCTTTCCCAGGGAAGAATGGTTCAGCTAAAAGCCACACAGTGCAATTTGTTTCTTTTACCATTTGCCAATACAACTAAACAGAGGTAATGCACCCTGAAAAGAGAAAGCAGGAAAGCTTTTCAGATGGTAGGCTCACCTGTGTTCTTTAGTTGTTTTGCTGGAGGCTGAAAATTCAGCAAAACACATGATTAGCCCATGTTTGAAATTCCCTGTTTTGCTGGAAATTAATCACAAGCTAAACTCAGTTCCTATTCAGCAAAGAGTATTAACACACATTGAAATAATAGTACCTACTTCGGTGTCAAAAACTGTGCCTAAATCTTTTTTTTAATAAGCGAACACTTCTTAGCTGTCCTTCTTGCCATTCTGTGTGCATAATTTGGAGAAATTTTGACTTTAAAGTGGTGCAGATACCTAAACTCCCAACACACAAAAATAGTTTGCAATCATGTGTTTGAAAGTAAGCTGATAAGATACAGCAAAGTTACTCGAGAAATGACTGCCTGGAGTTGTACTTCTGCTGCCTGGATGGATGGTGACAAGAGTCATCTTCAGCAAAAGCAAGATCTTTTCCCTTGGTTCTTTTCTATAAGCACTGAGCACAGAGATCTTCACACCAGCCCCTAGGTGATGCCCTTCTGTCTGGCAAACAGCCAGTTCCAGCAGCATCTTCCACCAACAGCGTGCATCACTGTGGGTGCTGTAGGAATAAAGGGACCTGGCATTCAAAGGAGGCCAAAACAAAAGCTGAGGAAAATAGTGGAAGTTCTGGAATCACCCTTGTGACAACAGTGAAGGTTCCTGCTTTGTCACATCCAAAGTCAAGAGGGAAACATCATCCCTATTTATGTTCAGCATGGCTTCTCCAGGGAACCTCTGGAGCTCTTCAAGGCAGAAGAACAGACATGAGGGTGATGCCCAGACTGTAGGATATAGGACAGTGTGATATGTTCTTGGTGTGGGATCCCACAGATGTGGGAGCTCTTGGTATTCTGCTACTTTCAGCTACAGGCATCTCCAGACATCCAGGGTCAGAACAAAGAGCAGTGCTAACAGGCTCAGAAAACAGCTTGATGGGTCGTTTGCTCATTCTGTCTGCTTGGGGTTTTTTTCTGTTTGCTTTGGGTTTTGGTGGGGGTAGTGGTTTGGGTTTTTTTGTGCTAGATCTTGTGTGCTTTGCCATGAGGAAGTTTAATGTTGCCTGATACATCTTGTGCTCAGCCCACCTGTGGGATTTGGTCCCTCACACTTCTGTGTAGTCCAGGCATAGGCATGCAAATCTGCCTCTCCCTCCCCTGCCCTATTGCGCCTGCTATGTCCTGGCACCCTCAGCAATTTATCACACACCTCATATGGCAGCAATTTTAAGGAAAAAGTACAGGAACAGATATAACCACTATGGGTTTTTTATTGATTAGGTAGCTAGGTCTGCTTTTGTTTTATGTTTTTTTGGGGGTTTTTTGTTTTTTTTTTTTTAAATTTCTTATTCCAAAAACAATTTTCTATGGAAAAGTGAAAACAGGAAGGGCCTATTTGTTCTCTTTGGCAAGTCTTTATCAGTTTTTCTTTGATCCATACATAATGTAATAGGGGTTGTAAAACCAAACTGAAGATATTCAGGTTATCTGTCCATTGACATGTCTGATGGCTCTGTATAGGTTGCTTTCTCCTATCCAGAAGTTCAGGTACTCATGGATACCTTGAGCTTGGACAGGGGCAGGGCATATTGGTCTAGCTTGAGTAAGATATGATTTCACTGATTAGAGTAAAAGAAGTCCCCAGGAATTAGAGGACAAGGTAATGTCCTAATTAAGTCAATCAAAAAGACTTTACCCCTTCAATAAAGCTATATTTAGTAGGTGCCTTACTATTAAGGGGTGAAAGGAGAGATACAGTCAGTATACAGTCAGTAGCTGCTTTGCGAGCCTAAGGCCAGGATGAAACTTATTAAAAACAGTGGACCCAAGTCTGAGGAAAATGTGGAAATCTTTGATGATGATCTTGGCAGCCTATTAGGAAAAAAGAAATAGATGAGATATCTTGGAGTCAATTATCAATAGTATAAGATGTGTTATGTTTATTTTCCTTGCATGTGCCAGTTATGACTGACTGAAGATGGCTGGTAAAGCAGAGGTCTTCAAGTCCTCAGAGGAGCAGAGGTCCCAACCCCCGGTCCAGCTTTGGTCTTGGGAATCCCAGCATCTCAGTGCTCAGGGGCCTTGGGGAGGGCTGTAGAATTCATCTTCATCAAGCATCAGACAAGGGCTGCCTAGGGAGGTTGGGACAAAACCTGCAAATTCAGGAGAGCTGCTGTTGGCTGGAATCTTCTTGGTGGGCAGTGGGGGCTCAGGTGAGTCTTGGGGTCTTTGCAGATTGTGTGTAACATAGGAGGAGAGCTGATAAAGGCTGAATAAGCTCTGAAGTGGATCATTCCAAGAGCCTAGAAGATTTTTTCTTCCAGTACTGATATTGGAGTTGTAGAGAAGCTACTTGGAGTAAGTGGCTCATTTTTATCCCATATTAATACAGTTTTTGGCATCCAAAGTATGACATTTTACACTTAGATTTCTGTGTAAGCTAAATCACTTTCCATTACACTGGGGGTTTTTATATTTCTACTTAATTTATTTATTGAAGGCAATTGTTTACATCAGGCAACTCATGCAATGTCCAAACTTCTTTGGATCATGTATACTAAGCTGTTAAGCAGAATAGCCTTGGCTACTGAAAGTGGCATAGATTTATATTTTGTACATATCTGAGAATACTAAGAAGTAGAAGAAAGTTCCTGAGAAAGTTTTAAGTCATCTTTTGAAAAGAAACACAAGAAAACTGATTTATGCATATAGAGCATCATACAGATAGTACATAGTATGTAAGAAACCATACAGTCTGTCTATAAACCATGAATGTAAAAACAGAGACTAAAAGACATTTTACTGATTGAGTTCCAGAAAAACTAACAGATGTGAAAAGACATGCTTATTGAAAGGCTGAAAAATGAACTCAAATGCTATTAGATTTTGACTGTATTTCAGTAAGTAAACAAATGCAGTCCTTACTCCACAGTAATATGTCATTCCAATCCTAAACACAGTCTGAGGTAAGGAAAATGCTTCATCTGATTGTTTTACATTCATCTCCCACATTTTAATGATATATCAAAGTGAAATCTAAGTGTGGGCAAGGAAAAAAAGAATATATAACCTATTTCCAATTTCAAAGAGACTATGAATTGTTATAGTTTAGTTGCAGGGAAGTACTGAAGTCCTTTCATCTCCTAACAGGCCAGCTGAAGGTTCTGTGGTCTCGGGACCCTGCTGGGGATGCTGTTACTGACTGTGAGCCCTACCCAGCCCTCCCAGCAAGTGGCCGCTGCCAAGCTCCCTCCTCGTGCAGGGAAACACGGCCTGATGGATAACTACAGCTTTCACCTGACTTTTCTGGGACTTCTCTGCAGCAGTGTATTTTTCCCCCATTTAGGAGTTAGTTTTCCTCATTACAGGAAAGCTCCATGTGCTATTGATGTGGATGTGGTAACGTGTATGAAAATGCCTTCAGCTTGGCATTGTCTTGCTATACCTTGGGTGCCAGGAGTTAAGTGATGCTCTGCTCTGAGTTCATACAGACAATTTCAGGTGTCATAGGTTCACTTGTTCTAAAAATCCAAGCAGAAATTTTCCTTTCCCTTGTTCCACTGTAAGAGAAGGAGGTTGAACAAGGAGGGGGAAGGGGTAATTAACTATACAAAAGAGCTAGCTGGCAGACCTGCATTGCTGGCTAATAGACCATCTAAAAACTGCAGGGAGGGGGGGAGGAGTTTTTCTCCTCCTCTCCTTACAAACAGGGAACGCTTCACTTTGTGCCTTAACAGGGCAAGGTGTGTTGGAAAAGCTCGGAGGCCGTTTTGCTCTCAACCTGGTCATCTGTCTGTTCTCCAGCCTCGGTTTGTCTACGGTCTGTGTGTCGCCAGCCAAATCTGCTCAGATTTCATCGTAGAGTTTGTGCTCAGTGACGAACAAAGGGGCAGTCCTGTCTACAGCCAGCCGCAGACAGCATGAGTTTAGTGGGAAAGAAACCTCCTTTCTTTCCCCTTTCTTCCCCTTTCCCTCCTTGGTGGGGGGGAAGTTCTCCATTTCGGCTTCTCCCGTGATCCGGGGCCCCCACGTGGCAACGGCCAGCGCCCCCTGCCGACCAACACTGAGCACTGCAGGCTCTGCTCCTCCAATGATCCAACAGTGTTCCTGCCAACCATGATTAGAATCACGCTAGAGGACAGAGAAATATCAGACTGTTTCCTTTTTGCAGGGGACTTTTTTGGGTACAGGATTATTGCTTAGTTGCTTTTGTGTTCTGTTACTGTTTTTGCTAATATATATATATATCCTTTAATAAAGGGTTGTTATTTCTTCCTTTTTCCATACTTCCTCGATTGGAGCCTCTTAATTGGGATTTACAATTGCTGAGAGAGAAGAGTTTGGTCTACCTCATAACTCATCCTCCTTAGCAAAACACTCTAGTCTCTTTAAACTGAGACATCAGGGTAAAGGCACAGGACTAAACTGATTACCAGATTACATTTTATTTGTTAAATATTTACTGCCAACAGCTTACAGCCTCTCTGGAGACAGATGATTATGTTTTCCACCCTGTTATGAAAATAAATCTCCTCTCTTCCTCAAGATGCCTTTTCTGCTTAAGCAAAATTAAGTATCTGATCTTTTGAGAGACTTGCTGTGGTTAAATCACTGCCTATATTTCCTTCAGTAGTGATCTCAAATGAATTTGGGAAGATAATAAAACTTTCAGTAACACAATTAGTCTTCTTAATTAACTGGGCTGAATAGAGCCAAAAATATAGCTTCCCAAATATTTAGCCTCAACCCAGCATGGTTCTGTGTTGCTTGAGGTATCATTAAGCTGTTATATTTCCAGGACCTCTGATTGTCTCTTCACAGATGATGTTATAGGACAGCATATTTCAAATAGAGGATTTCTGGTGCAAATGATTTGCAAAGGCATTTCTTGTGGAGTCATATGCAAACATTCTTCCTTATATTTGGCTTCTTCTATTAAAGAGTCAGGTAAGGGAATGAACAGCACTTCGTGTTTTAACAGCAAGAGAACACTGTTCCAGGATGTGACCTTTTCATATTTTCAGATGCAAAGTGTGCCTCTGGTACTGTTGAGAACCTCTAGACCTCTGGTACATGAAATTCTTGAGAAACCCAGCTGCAGAGATTGCGCAAACATGTTATAGCAGCAGTGTTTGGATCCCACCATGCAGAAAACTTCATCTTGTTTAATATTTCCAGCTGAGGGTGGAAAGACATCCTTCCAGGCTGGGATCATTTCTGGAGTATTAGCTAAACATTGCCAGGTTTATGGCCAAACTGAACTGTGGAAATCATGGATTAATGCCCCTTTTGTGTAACTTCTCAGCTAATTACTTAATTCTGAGCACATGAGGTGTTCTCCTGAGCACATATGTGTTTTTGGAGGGGACTTCAGCTGTATGACTGTGCTTGTAAGATTAAAACTTTGTATGAAATATCTTGGTTTATTATTTGCCTAGGCTGTAGTTTGACAAGCTGATTTAGGGTGTTTCATACCATACCTAACAGACATAATTGCACAGTGCCAGACAAACTCACTCTACTGGTTCATACTGGTTAAAAAAAATGTAGGTAGGAGGTATGTCTTGTCCTAGAAACTTACATAGTCTGTCTGAATTCTTATTACATAGGTTATGTGTAAGGTATTACATAAAGTATTGTAACACCTTCTTTTGGCTGAGGTATTGTTTGTCCTCCTGTGGCTGGCATAAAATCAACATACATAACATATTTTTCACTCTGATTCAGCATAATGCAGAGGTGTTCACACCTGATATCATCAGATTTGTGCTGCCAGGTGATCCAGTAGTACAGCTTCTGTATCCATTACCATGACTTATGTTACTTTTTACAGGAGAATCTAATCCCAAGATCAGCAAAACTCCCTCTGAAGTCAGGGGGTTTTGGATCAAGTCTATCTCTCATTTGCCTTACTCCCTCCAGGTTGAAACAGACTGGGGACCTTAATTAGTTTTACAAGTGTGCTTCATTTTTCAAGAGAATGGCTGTGACACCGTCTCATTCAGTAAAATGCTATAAAAGTGACTTTGCCACAAATAAGGAGCAGTGCATTTTATATTTCACGCTGGAACATCGTAACTAACTTTTTAAACACACATATCTGTGGTATTTATTTGAAAGAAATCTTCAGCGCAGTCATTGACTTGTTCATGCATTAGTCCTGGGGAGAACAGGAAAGGAACCTGTGATGTGATGTCATGAGATCACTCCTGGCTCAAAGGTGACCTCAGCCTACGGCAGGTAGCTAAGGCATCTAACAGTAGTATCTGCTTAAGCTTTAAAAATTATATGTAGTTTGGGATTTCAAAGACTTGAGAGTTTCAATGTGGGTTTAGTTTTCACCTGGCTTAATTACAATGCTCTCTTAGCAGAGTCTGCTGCTGGTTTCTTTTCCCAGTAGCAAACCTGAATGTACTCCTTATTCATAGAATCATAGAATCATAGAATCAGATGGGTTGGAAAGGGCCTCTGAGATCATCAAGTCCAACCCCTGATCCACTACCACCACAGTTGCTAGACCATGGCACTAAGTGCCACATCCAGCCTCATCTTAAAAACCTCCAGGGATGGAGAATCCACCACTTCCCTGGGCAGCCCATTCCAATGGCTGATTACCCTCTCTGTAAAGAATTTCTTTCTAATATCTAACCTAAACCTCCCTCTAGGTCTCTTTCCCCCTGTGGTGTGGGGTGGCCCAGTTCTAGTTCCATTTCCATCTGAAGAACCATTCCGATGTCTTGAAGGATAGGGAAAGGGAACTCCAGCATCAGGAGTTTCTTCAGGTCCTGAGCCTGGAGGGGAGAGGTGCCCCCCCCTCCTCCCACCCATGTGGCCCCATGGCCGGCACAGAGACAGCACACCGGGCGTGGAGAGGAGGCAAGAGAGAGTTTATTGTTGGGGGTATTACATTTATAGGCTTAGGAGGATTCACAGAGTGACCAATTACAGGTTGCAGGAAGGGGTTAACAACCAATAGGAAGGGGTTATAAGGGGCCAATGAGAACACCTCAGGATATCTTCTCAGGACATTCTTGCACGGGGTAACACTTGTCATGGGGGGTGTTGGGAAGAAGAAGCATGTGTTTGCAAAGAGACCACCAAAAGCCATTTTGAGACATGTTTAAACAACAGTTTTCCCATATAATGCAGATTTACTGCCACACCTCCCCTGGCGCAGCTTAAGGCCATGCCCTCTTGTCCTACTGCTGATTGCTTGGGAGAAGAGACCACAACCCCATTCCCAAAGTCATACCCATGATGGTTTGTGACTGGAGGAAAAAGTAAAAGCTGCTCACAAAGCTTTTCACAGACCTTTTTAGACCTGAAGTTTGACTCCCAAGATAATGTTTCACTGCTTTGTCTTCCAAGAGGTGTGCAGCTGACACACCGTGTGGGGCCGGCCTTATCAAGAAGGTCATGGAGGCCAGGAGGTTTCGCGTTGCAGGTGAAACCACATTGCCTCATCTCTCCAGATAATCATTCACCTGCTTATACATATGCTTCTGGCTACAGACTCACAGTGTGAGACACGCTGAAGTCACAAAAAAAGGCTGCAGGTTGTTGTGGGAATAGTCAGTGTTGAAAAAAAACAGTCAGTGGGTGTTTGTAGCATTTCCTATGAGTTCCTGCACCCTCTCCTTCTCTGGGACTCAGGAGCCATAGCATTGAAGGCTGGGAAGTGGAATGGGGAAAATTAAGGCAGTTTAGGTAGCATTATGGGCATATGGAACAAACTGAAAAAGGAGATTATTGAATGATGGCAGTACAGATTAACAAAAAAAAAAAATCACAAAATTTAATATAACCCCCTGCACCAGGACAGGCTGGGGCTGACCTGCTGGAAAGAAGCTCTGCAGAGAAGGAGCTGGGGGTCCTGGTGGACAGCAAGCTGTCCATGAGCCAGCTGTGTGCCCTTGTGGCCAAGAAGGCCAATGGGATCCTGAGGTGAATTAGGAAGACCATTGCCAGGAGGTCAAGGCAGGTGATCCTTCCCCTCTGCTCAGCTCTGGTGAGGCCACATCTGGAGTGCTGTATCCAGTTTTGGGCTCCTCAGTTCAAGAGAGACATGGAGCTCCTAGAGTGGGTCCAGTGGAGGGCAAAAAAGATGATTAAGGGACAGGAGCATCTGTCTTACGAGAAAAGGCTGAGGGATCTGGGCCTGTTCAGCCTCAAGAAGACACAACTGAGAGGGGATCTCATCAACATCCATCAGTGTCTGAAAGGAGGGTGCCAAGAGGATGGAGCCAGACTCTTCTCGGCAATGCCAAGCAATAGGACAAGAGGCAACAGGCACAAACCAGTGCACAGGAAGTTCCACCTGAACATGAGGAAGAATTTATTGTGTGTGTGACTGCTCAGAGAAACAGATTGCCCAGAGAGGTTGTGGAGTCTCCCTCAGTGGAGATATTCAAGAGCCATCTGGATGCAATTCTATGCCATGTGCTCTAGGATGACCCTGCTTGAGACGGGAGGTTGGACCAGATGACCCACCGTGGTCCCTTCCAATCTTATCCACTCTATGATTCTGTGATTTGCTTCATCTATCCTCCTTAATCCTATAGGGCACCAATTTACCTTTGAGATTTCTACTAGAACAAGAGTATTGTCACCTTTTCTTTGCTGAATACAGCCATGGAGAGCCTGAAAGATTTATGTATTTATTAATTGCAAAAACAACACCCTGTTTTTAACCAGGTCCCAAGCTGCCAAGTTAGGAGTGTCAGTGAGTGAGAAGGAAAATGAAACATCAGCAGGAGAGCCTCCTAGTTTGAGGGTTGAGTTGGGAGAGGGGCTGTGGAGCAGAGCAGAGGCAGGTGGCAGGGATGCCAGAGGGAGACCTGGGGAAGGACCACAATGTGGATGAGTGTGAGGACCAACTGAGAGGCACATTTATAGCACTCAGAAGTGTGGTGAAGAAAGAGCAGGTGTGAGGAGATGCAGAGCCTCAGGCAAAAGGAGAAAAGTGGAGCATGGTGCTATGGGGAGATGGGGCGTGGAGAGGCTCTGGCATACAATGTAAGCAGACAGTCGTATGAAACTGGGTGCATGGTGAAGACCCCTGTCATAAGGCAAGGGAAAAAAATTCACAGGGGTGTTTTTAATAAAACTCACAGTAAAAAAAATTTTAAAAATTAAGGAAGAGATTGACAACAGAAGCAGAAAGAAACAGCATAGGGACTATGTGTAAATAGAACACCCAGAAGAAACTTTAGACGAGGAATACTTCATTTAATAATTAAATCTGCATTGTAGGCCTGTACTGACAAAGAGCAAATGGTGTCCTTGAAAGACACCTTCTCAAATTATGTGTCTTCATTGTCAGTAAGGAATAGGGCTAGGTCTGCTAATCCCCTACACTATCTCTAAAATTTTTGTGTTTAAAAAAATATTTTTTTCCAGAAGAACAAAACGTCAGCTCAAAGAGACTGAGAGGACTTTTTCTTTTAATCTTTTTGTTTCCTTAAGGAGCTGAAAAATCAGTCTGAAGCTTAGCCAGAGCAGGTACAGGTACTTCGCAAGCTGCAAAAGTTCCTCCTTCTTCAGGGCAGACTAAAACAAGACAGAATAGGAGCACACGCAGAGTTACTGACCAGCACTGCACCTTAACTCGCTGACATGACTTGGAAATGTGCCTTATTTCTATTGCTTGGCTAAGGATTCTTCAGCACATCCTGAAGAGCATGACAAAGTGCCTTCATACACATGAGCTGCTGTCAGCCTGATCCTGAGGACTACATTGAATTTTGCTACTTATGGCAACAACAGGCATATTTCAGCACTGCTGAATTTCAGCCATACATTGTCTCACACCAGTGAAATCCTCAGCTGACCCATGATCAATGCAAAGGAAGATGGATCCATCCCTAATGCTGTAAACTCAGAACTCCTCAGTCTAGTTTTTACGATATTAAAATCTTACCCATTAGTGATACACTGCAGGATGGGTCTATATAGCTAAAATCAAACAGCAGAAAAAAACTTCTCTAAGTTTTCAAACAGAAAGCAAAATGAGCATCTAAATGTAATGGGAACAAAAAAAGATTAGAATTAACAATACATCAAATCAACCATTTCAGTATATTATCTGTTGGTTGGCTAGGACTTTTTATGGTATTGCTGCTCACACTGAAAATGCAAATGTTAGCTGGATGTGAGCATGCAGGCAGTTAATGGAAAGAATGGGCAGATTCTTCATGTTCTTTCTCTTGATTCAAGATACCAAACTACTGCACATGCATGTGAAGAAATACACTTGAGTTCTGCTTTCCACTAACACAGATACTAACTCACCATTTCCATTCCAAATGTTAATTTATTTTGTTTATCTTTTCCCATCTTTTTCCCAGGACACATGGTTGTCCTCAGAACAAATTCTCCCCCTTAAAGCTTTGCAATGTGTTAGAACTCATTTCTCCAGCCAAAAGGACAATCTGTGTAATAATTTATGTGTTATGAAAACATGCCAACTACTAAAAGTTGGTAAAAATCAAAGTACTCATTTGTTATTTGCTCTGTAGTCTGCTGGGAAAACTAGAATGAAATCAATGCCTCAGGAGGATAATGAGAACTTCTATTACTCAGGAAAGAAAAGTTTGCACTGAAACTTAGTGGATACCAACCCTGTGCATGTGATTTGGCATCCTGTTTTAAAACAAGACAAAATTTTTTTTTTGATGGTAGGGACTTTTCCTGGGACACAGGAATGAGGTGCACCAGGAGAGCAATCAAACAACACTATGTCTTACCGTTTGTGATCTGGTTTTCTGTCCTCTCGTTGCTTACCTAATTTAGTTCAACTACAAGTATCTTGATTACACGTGACAAGCTTTGTGATGCCCTAGTAAGATTGCAGTTGAGCCCTCCACTGCCCCAAATTTCAGACAGGGACTGCTGTTGCAGTTAGTAGATGCAACACATTCATGAGTAGTGCAGCACCTGAGGCAGTTTCCCCAAAGTAGATTCTCTCTCTGCTTGAGAGCTGGGAGAAGTCTGATGGCTTCAAGAAACATTTCTGAACTGCAAAAGTGGCTTTGAATAAAACAGACACATACAGCCATTTATTTATTTATGTTTAGACCACTGACATTTATTTAACATTTGTGAATGAAATCAGCGTTACATTTATATATGTGTATTTTACATATTCATGTAAACTTAGCTTTATATTTTAGGGACAAAGGGAGTAAAGGTAGGCAGGCACAATGCTTTGGCCTCCTGTACTGACAGCGCTAAACTTAGTCAGATGCAGGTTTAATCACTGCCGTGGTTGGGACTGGTGTGACTTGGACCCAGTGCTCTTCTACGCCTAAACTGCTTTGGGAGTAAATCCTGGCTCTGTAGCTCACCTTACAGAGTCTTGTCTGAAAGTGACAGATGAGCACCAGTTCACCTCCTTCGTGTTTTTGTCTTGCTGGGGACACTGTTTATAACAAGCAAGGACTCGGACTTGCCAGACCTACATCACCAGGATGCTGCTCTGCGGTATCTAACAGCAGGATCAGCTCAGCTGTCTCTGAACCAAGCACCTCCCTGCTCCTATAATGACAACAAAACTGCAGGGAGTATGCAGGGAGTCACCTCCAGGGATTTTTCAGGTGTTTGTTTTTTATTGGTAAGTATTATTCTGCTGGCAAGTCTGGATGAGAGAAATTTGGTGCAGGATTACAGAGGCATGATACAGCCTAGTGACACCAAATGCCTCTTGAGAGGTATCATGTTGCAAGTGTGAACTGGTTGGTACAAGTCATGTCTTGGGAAGAGCCAGAAGTGTCCGAAGGAAAAATCCACCCATCTGGAATCACTTGTATGAGAGCCTGTGATTTCTAAATCCCTAAGCACCAGATCCCACAGTCTGCACACACCCAAAAGTACGATTAACATTGGCTGCATGAAATCTTGAAATGAGAACTTACTTGTGTTAAATACAGATTAAATTCCAGGCTTAAAGCAGCAATCAAGTGTTTTAATTGCTCCTTTCAGCTGTGGTTTTGTAAGAAGTAGAAAATAACTGCACAAGCATTAATTAATTTAGAAAAGTCTACTCTGAAAGGAGATTTTGCAAAATGTTTAGAATAATAAAACAGAGCCCGTTTTGCATTGTATCAGGAAAAAATCGAAGTTAACAAAAAAAAGTCTGGTTCCAAGCTGGACAACAAAGTAGAAACTAAAGATAGAGCTACAAATAGAGTTCCAGAAATTGGTTCATATCAATTTGGTTATCCTCTAAGTAAGAAAAAAACCAGACAAATTCTTTAAAAATGAAATTTTAAAAACATTTTTTAAAAAATGTTTTGAAACATCCCACTTGTGATGCAGGCCATCTTCATTAATGTAAAAGCCAAGACTCATTTGTTAGCACACACACCTTTATGCAGCAACAAGTTGCATGACAAGACAATTCTAATGACCTTCCGGGGCTTGGCAGTAGTGAGAGAAATTTCTGTGCAAATTCCTAGATTAATCAATTTTCCTTTCATGGAGTAAAAAGGAGCAAAACATCTTAGAGTAATTGAGATGGCTTTTCAGGACCTTTTGTGTTTTATAGAAATTGCTGTTTACTGGAAGAAACAACTTTTCTGATGGTGAAAGTTCTTAAAATAACATCTTCAACAATAAAAACACTTAATTGGAAATACTTTTATAAATAAATGTACAAGGTGTGACGTTGAATGTAAGAGACACATCTGTTGAGAACAATTGGAATAATTTTTATATAGTTGGCATAGGAGCAGCTTCACTTTGAACAAAATGGATTGAGAGATTTTTTTGGGCATAATGCTGCATCCAAGGTCAGGTGACTAAGCTTTGTTTTAGAAACATGAGACATAGAAGCTTGAACTGTAAAGAACAGCACAGTGTCTCAGAGGATAAGAGGCATGACAGAGGAAAAATAAACATGAGGACACAGAAGTTAAGCTTCTCTTACTCACTACCTAGCAGAGGTATTTAGAGATGTTGAAAGCACCTCCACTCAGAAGAAATTAAAAGGAATACTGTGATGTTTGGAAATTATGCAGACTGAATAGTCATCTTTAAGGAAACGCTGAGAAATCGCCAAGGGCCCTGGCAAACCATTGAATTACACAGAACAGGAGGTAAAATCCAGCATACATGAAAGCAAAGGAGCACACATGGAAGATAAACCATGAGTGTATCTTGGAGAGCTCTAAACAATTTCTACTCAGGGCATTGCCACTGACTGCCCCTGGGAACTCCTAGTCAAAAAAAAAAAAAGAAACAAACAAAAGAGTTATTCCAGGACAAAGACTGGAGTAGAAACTGCAATAAGAAATAACACAAGGAAGAAATAATCATATGCCACACTCAACAATTTGAGCTGTACAATGCATCTCAATAATTTCTGATGTATCTCTCTGTATTGACTGTCCTTTACTCAAAAAAGCATGACAAACAACAGTCTGACAGATTTTGCTATTTCCTTATTGCTTGAAAAAGGCTTCCAAGTAAAGAGTATTTCCCATAGTTTACTGTTGACTATGTTTTCTCCAGCCTCCTGTAGCTCTGTAGTTACAATTTCCAATGCTTACAAATTTGAAAAACTCAGCTTTTGTAGACACCAACTAAATTCCTGCTTCTACCATCAGCTCCTGGAGCAAGATGAGCTCAGGCAATTGTGGTGCAGCCTTGGTACAGCACAACTTAATTTTCACTATTGTTCCCACCAGCCCTCAGCTGCAGTTCACCCCACCTCTCTCCGAGCAGCACCAACTGTTCCAGAACCACTTTGAACTCCACAGCCCAGGTGTGACGGGGAACAGGGGTGATGAATTGACTCTTTCCTCTGGCCAAAGCCTCCACAGCAGGCATGGCAGAGAGGCAAGGAGGGAAAGAGGGAATCAAAGCTAGCCCCAGACTTCACCCTTTTTCTGGAGGCCCTGTGTAATTACTAGTGTGTGGGGTGGGTGTGTTTCCTACTTCCCCCAAATACTTAAAATGGACATCATAGCTGGAAGTCATTAAATATTGACAACTCTCCCATCCTTAGCTATCTCAGAGGGTTCACTCCACTGACCCACCCAGGTACTGCTGATTCTTTGACTCTGGGCCTGCCTGTTTTCAAGGTGTGCAGCAACAGAGAGGAGAAGATCAGGTAAAAGGCCCTCTGAAGCTTCCTAAGGAACTCCAGCCTTCACCACGATGCCTGAAATTGCTCTCCTTTTCACAGTGGCATTTCTCCCACAGATGGGGAAGGGGGGGAGGAGATGACAAATCAGAAGAATAGGTCCTTTGATTGTTGGGCATGAGGTAATTAATCAGTAATGCCACTGTAAACCTGCGGTGCAACTTCACAGGCATTAAAACAGGAATACAGCAGTTAATTTAATTGCCAGTAGTTTTGAGCAGAACAAACTCACAGGTGAAGCTATCTAGAACTAATACTTCAAAGCTTTCAGGTTCTTGCTTGACCAGGCCTGTCATTTGCATCACTATTTTTAATCACTCTACATCAAACAGGCACACATGCTCAAGGCAACACCCCCATCTCAAGAAAGTCAATTCTGCATTTTGAAAGAGAATTAAGACATGTTTTACTTCACTGTGGCTTGCCAGGTTAAACCACAGTGTCAGCCATCTTACCAGGACATGTCTGTCAAGTAATTTTCACCTCCTACCACAACTAAATCTTCCCATGCCCATGCCATTCAATACACAGAACATGCTGTAATACACTGCTAGGCAACATAAGCTATAGCAACAAGCAAGTTTACCTTTTTGGTCCTCTACCACTGTGAGCTATGAACTAGGCTATAACAAACATTTCCCAGACTTAGGAAAGCTGAGTAGCATTCATTGCACTTTTCTTACACCTGTGAGGAAACACCTCAGCCAGCCCTCCTCACTTGTTTCTCAGCTTGAGCGATTCTCTCTTGCAGCAGCTTCCTGGAACAAGGCCTCAAGACTGAAGCTGCAGGAACACCAGAAAAAACAGACAAACAAACAAACAACACAGAAAAAGAAGAGTTTCTTTGTTTCCATGCTCTGCAGGAACTGCTCATTCAGCAACTGTGGGCTGGAGAGATCAAGTGAAGCAAAAAGGTACTGCCTATGTCCAAGCCCAGCAGTTCAGATGTTGTGAACCAGTGGGGAACCAGGTCCCAAGGTCTAGTTCTCAGCTTGTCCACTTGGGGAAGCACTCCAAATTAATAGCTTCCTCATAAAAGAGGCATGTAAAGGATGCACTTATCCATTCCTCTCCCATCTGATGGGCAACAACTGCGATTACTTACACATTTGTGAAACACAGGGCCATGAACAACTTGTGCTGCTCTCAACATTGCAACAACATTGTAACACACTAAAGGTTTGTTTTCAATGCTCTGAGTACTGACAAAAAAGTCCCAAATAAACCATGTTTATTAAAACGTGTTTTTAAATGCTTACTAACAGAACTACAAAACATTTTAATTTGTCCTAACACACTGGTAAATTGTATTATTCTCCATCTTATTTGTACTGAAAGATTCAATTTTACTCCATTTCATTTGCATGCAATCATAATATTCAAAATAGAAAATGCATGGTGTAGGCAATGGTGCATAATAGATATCACCTCCTCTCCTCTCAGAAAGCATTTGCAACTATATCTTTTGTGTTATTATTTGTTGCACGTTCCAGTTATACAATGAAAGTACTTTTTGAGTTTTGTTTTTGGTATGTTGGTTTTTTTTTTAAAAGCTTCCTAAGGCACAAGAAGAGTGCTCTCTTAAGTTTCCTCCTTGGGCTGCATAATTCTGTAACCAGTTCTATGAAACACCCTCACTTAGTGGGTCAACATCACAGGCAGCCTGGCCAACTTCACCTGCTGGCCAGGGCTCCTTTTTCTGCTCATATATCGGCCTACAGAGCACCTGCAGCAGTAACAGTGCACACATAATTTCTTTTCTGGTACCAAATCTTACTGAGATACTCTGCCCAAAGCTTTTCCACTGGTCAATATCACATTAAGCCAAATAGCTAAATCTTCTCTTCCTCAATGGGAAAGCAAAAAACAGACTGGGTACCCTCAAAGTCACTCTTTTTCCTTTCTTTTTGCCTTCAATACCACCAAATTTATTGTGCTGCTTCTGGAAAACCCCCACGATCTTACAGGTATAAACTCACTAGTTTCTTCCAGCAACCCAATGTAACGGCAGTGAGATTTCCCCTGTTGTCCAGTGCTTGACAACAAAGTCGCATATCTCGCTTGGAAGACTGCTGGTGAGGGAGAAAGGACAAGGAAAATGATAGAGAACAGGAAAATTAAATGCTTCTCCCAATCCCACAGCACTTCAAGAAGCCTACTGCTTCAAGTACATTACTCCCAGGTACACCAAGTGCAGCAAGATACACGCCTGCATGCTCTGAGCAAGGACACTCTCAGAAATTTCCCCACCTCCAACCTATCTTATTTTATTCCCCAGAATCCAGTTGCTAACATTTGGAATCCCAGCACCTCTGTTAAGTACTTGTATAACTGTCATTCTCCAGCTAAAAACTGGAGAAAAAAAAATCTTTTCCCTTAGCACTGCATAGATCATCCACAGGAAACACATAGACAGTAGGGAACCATCTGCATGTCCCAGGGGTATTTCTTCATTCCAAACACTCACATGAATGACATTTCACTGCTATAAAGTAAAAAAACCCAAGAGCAGAAACAAGGGAGGTATGGTGGAAGATACATGCCAGAACACCCAAGTGGAGGGTGGGAAGTT
The DNA here is from genome assembly GCF_003945725.1 of Corapipo altera. Classification (NCBI taxonomy): domain Eukaryota; kingdom Metazoa; phylum Chordata; class Aves; order Passeriformes; family Pipridae; genus Corapipo; species Corapipo altera. The sequence continues at coordinate 18,855,656 of NW_020884872.1, forward strand.
TAGGCAGAGGAGGTATGAAAACGAGCTCTTGGCCCATGTTACACCTTTCAAGGGCATGTCTTGCCTCTGTTTATGTCAGGTACATCTACAGGGAACACACAGCCCACGTCCTCTGCCACCATGTTGTCTTGCAGCTTATCAACAAAGCAGCCCCAACCCACACCAGCATACTTTACTGCCTTCATGTAACGCTTTAACTGCCTCCTGTCTTCATGTAGACTCATATTGGAGGGTAATATTTATGGACACTTTGAACATCAGCAATGCCAACAGTGCTTGTAACATGTGAAGCCAGTGTAAGCAATGTAGCTGTTTTTAAACAACCACTCGACTTCTGATCATTAGAACTGCCATTAGAAGCGGCACCTTCCACACCTGCTGATGTAGGTTCAGATACAACGCTCCTATTACATGGTTCAGAAAATAAACAAATCTGAAAACTGTGATCCAAGTTTAACTTTGCGCAGAATAAAAAAAAAAAAGTTTTATGGAAAGGATTTTATAGACACAAATATTTGCAATAAAAAAAATAAAAGAAAACAGATTTTGTTTGGATGTAAACGTTCCCCTGCTGCCTTGGAAATATTGACACAGCAACACTACACTGAGACATTATGAAAAAGAAAGTATTCTTTACAGTAAAGAAAGAGCAACAACCACCAAAAAAGGTAAAAGTACTTACTGAATTACTTCACATTTACAAAAATGTAAAATACCATAAACATGTTCCTGCTTTTTAAATCTTCACTGCTGTTTAGCTGATTGCCCAGTAAACTGCTAAACTGCAAAGATGCCAACTGGTTTTGATGAGAGTTCCCAGGGGAAGAAAAAAAGTGCTGGACCCTGAAGATTTTATGGATAAAAATGTGTGTCCTTTATTGGACTGGGCTGATGCATGTTGAACTTCATGAAAAGGGAAAAAGACAAACCTGAGTGCCAAACCAAGATGGGAAAAGTAACATCTAGCTTTGTGATTTCTCCAGCTGAGTTTTCTTTGCAGAAAGAACTACCAAAAGTATTCCATAGACATTATCAGTTGTTGTAGCATATGTTAAGGATATAACCTAAATAGAAGTTTGATCACTAAGGCAACATTTCCACCAACATCTAGGCTGTTAGAACTGAGTCACATCCCTCCCCTCAATGGTTGCAACAGCTTCTGGGGCTTTTGGTTTTACCAGAGGAGTGGACAGAAAAACCTGTTGCCAATGCTACTGGCTTCTCAAAAACACACAAGCCTTGCAGGTAGCTGGGGAGTCTCCTGTGTGCACTCCATCCAGCCTGACTTCCTTAATGCGAGACCACCACCGACACAGAGCTACCTATACGGGGGTGAAAGGCTCTCTACATGCAGACAGGCTGGTCAGATGCTGCCTGATCCCATAGTTGGCCCTCAGAACATGTTTGCTGTGCTCACTAGATTCTTATAAAGAAGATTACCAAGTTGGCAAGATGATAGGAGACAGCAGAAGATGGGAAAGCAATGTTTTAAGCTTAAATTGGAAGTCACACTGAATAACTGTCAGGATCTTCTGAGATCAGAACTAATGATTTTGCTCAACTGCAGATGCGACAGGCTACCCCACATGCAAAATATTCTGCTGTCATCTTACCTTTAAAGACACATCATTATGACCAAAAGTAGTAACAGCATTGAGTTTTCAAGATACTTCAAGTATCTCAAACTGAACAGCCGCACACAGGTGGAAGTTAGAAACTTGAGTCTACTTCTGAGTAGAAATTTAGAAATTTGAGAAATTTAGAAATTTGAGTCCACTTTTGCTGAAGCTCAACTCTTTTTAAAAATTTGATAAAGACTTAGGTATTTAAGTCTCAATTCTACATTGCAACACATTTTGCGCTGTCAGTCACATTGCACTGGTTTTAATTTGTTCTTTGCAACAATGTGTATCAATCCAGCACACGAAAAAGAACATCAGTGAAAAAGAATCCTATCCTGATAGAAATCCCTAAAAATAAACTTGTCTGAAATTACTCCCCAAAAGTATATGCTTCTTAATTCTAGTCAACTGAGAGAAAACTATTTTTCCATAGGATGTGGGTTGTCCTCCCAATCAAATCAATTCCCATGCATTTTACAAGTACTCCCTACTGGAAATTTCATGTCTTGGTGAAAAGCTTTGCAGCAGCTTTGTAAAAATCTTCAAATTCTTCATGCTGCCTGCCATATCATGTAAATGACAGGAAGTTTAGCTTCCCATCACTAAAAAATCTACTCAAAAATCAGAAGTGAACAGAAGATTTGGCACCACCCTTTCATAAGCCATCATGCTGACTCAACAAGGATGGGATATCAGGAGCTGTAAAGATAAGATTCACTCGGTGTCAAGGACATAGGCAAACCCGTGCAGTAACTAACTGTTAAAATTTGAACAAACCTATTTAAGTCCAACACTTTTAACGAGAAACTAGTGTACAAGGAAGTTTCATTCAGAAGCTTACAGCACACCAATAAGGGGGAAAGCACATGTGCAACAATAAACCCCAAAGCAAGGATATGCAAGTACCACAGTGAAATTTACTGTGTGGCTCAAAGAGAGTGATGAAGAAGGAGAAAAACAAGGGGAGAAGGGGGAGGTCCCACATGTTGTAAAAAAAGCACTGCCAATAATGTGAAATTCAAGTTTCTTTATGAAATCAGGCAGCAAGTTTAAAGGAGCCACTGACACTGGAGAGCAAGACAAAGCTCTGGCAATTGTCTAGAGCAGACAGCAGACAGGGTGGTCCAACCCAGCACCAGCAGCAACCAGGAAACTGGGAGGTGACAGAGTGCCAGGAAGAGCACCAGACTGTATGAAGGCTGGATAGAGTAACAAAAAACCCAAAAAATTCTTGGCAGAAGGACTCATTAAAGAACATTAGGAAGTGTTTCAGACTCCAGCTGTGTATGCTGCTCCCAAATAGGACACAAAAACCAAAACTGTTGCTACTTTGCTGCTCTGAGTCAGTAGGTTAAGACCCATACTTGAACAATTCATGAGGGAGACGGAAGAGACCAGTATTTGCTCATCCTTCCTCATTCCCTCCCTCTCCCACATCTCTCCCCAAATCCTGCCACTGTAACAGCACTTCCTCAGGAGGAGATACCTGCAGTGATGGAGCAGGCATGTAGTTCATGTAGCAATGATGGTAACAAACACAGCATAGACTAGTGAGTAACCAAGTTCTGATTTCTTAAGACAACAGGACAAAGGAAAAATTACATGAATGATCTGATGATTGAGCTTAAGCCTCTTCTCAAAAATGAAAAGGAATTTTGAAACTTGTAATTCCATCTGTAAAAGTGCTCTATATTCTACCGTATTGAATGCAGGAATCTCAGCATTCACTTGATCATTTTGAGTTCGGGGGCCATTAAATACTGGTATTTTAGCACAGCAGTTATTTCATTTTTAGACAGATCAAGGCCTGATACCTATCACTGTCTAAACAAGTGGCAGATGAATAAGCTACAACAACTACAGTTACATTATGAATTCTTTATGCAAAATATTGGAAGCAAATTTCAAAGGCTGTTTTCTCTTCATAGTTAAAATTTGATTGTGCTTTACTAACTGAAAACCAAAAATTTTGTAAAAAGGTCGGGTGATAGAAAAAAGTGATTACAAAAGGGAAGTGGCAATATAAGAACAAAGGAAGAAAAACCACTAAGATTAAGAACAGCATTTGAATATAAAAATTTATTTAGGTGAAGTCACAAACAGTTTGATATCAATTTACAAACACTCCATGTTACGCATATTATTGGAACTATCGAGAAACGTAAAGGAGAGGAGATAATGGCAACTTTTTCCTGAAACAACTAAAGGCAAACCCTTACCATCATGTGTGTTACTGGATCATAGTATTACCTTGATCATAACCCCTAGTATGCAAGGAAAAAGGAAAAGAAAACAAAACACTGAGATGCAGAACGATTAAACCATGAACCAGCGAACATAATTTTCATGAACACCAGGCTACAAAAGTGTAGTCTGATGCTCAGGATCTTAAGTATTCTAACAAGAATAAAAACAAAATTATAATTTAGGTCAATTACTATAGTTGAAGAATTTTGTAATGCACAGTTGGGCTATCTGGCAATGACAGCAATGGTTAACGCATTTTTTAAAGAACAATGGAGAGGTGATACTGAGCCTCACAGAATAATTCTGTTGACAACCTGAGTTATTATAGCAAGTGTATGATACTGTTTTGAGTCAAATACACATTTATGTTGCAAATATTCTCAATGAAATGGCAAAAGTAACAGCTGTAACAAGACAAGTTATGATTTATTTTTTTTTAAACAAATATAATACATAAGGTTTTGAAGTGTCCGGTTGTGATCTGCAAAGATCCAGGATTGCACACAGTTTGGTCAAATGAGAAGGTTTAATCTGCACATTAAATTGGCTTTTACTTTCAAAGTAGTATTTTAGAGCAGGGTTCTCCTCCGGGAGACTGTTCCTGACCTCATTCAACCAATGTTCAATTTATTCACCTTCCTGAATCTTTGCCCTCTTTGGATAGTCTGTGACAAGTGCTGCGCTGCAGGAATTCCTGTTTTCCAGCAAACTGGCTTGCTCTGCAGGTTTGTAGTCCATTGTTACAATTGCTGATTGGGTAAAATGAATTTCCTACGTCTTCTCTAGCACAGCTTGCAACGCAACAGAAGCAGAGGTAAAAGAATGCACTAGAATACCAGAGCTCCACTTAAACACCAACGGAGTCAGGCTGTTGGCACCAATAAAAAATTCTGTATTTAACAAATCTGCAAATATTTAAGATCCAAAGTTAGTCAGTTTTATAAATAAACTCACCCAATTAGTCTGACTGCCATCCCAACTGGCCTTCTGTTTTCATGGAGTCTGGGGAAAAAAAGAGAATTGTCTGAAGTTATATATACAAATTTGCAGGAATGAATATCAGCTATCCTACATACATGCCAATTACCACATTCAAACTAAAACTAGGGTTTCTCACTTTGTTCTTTCCACGTAAAGCAAAGACACAGCTCTTCACCAGTGCCTTAGAAAGGACAGATAGCTTCAGAAGACAGACACTTTGTTTACATTGACTTTTACTGTTTAACCATCTGTGGAAATGCAAAACCAGAGATACAGTCACTAAACTAAATGACACTGAAATTCCAGCCTTTGACTTAAGAGGGGAAATGAAATTCAGTCATGCTGCCTAATGCTATCTGTTGAAATTACAGAACCAAAATCAGTTCAAACCAACAATCTGGAAAAGGTTTTTGTAGAACACCTCCTCTTCCTCTTGACAGCATGAATGTGGAAAAGCTTAGGTTTTGCCCAAAGTTGTAAGCCCATAAAAGGCTATTCTCTCCTATTTTAATTCTCCAATTCTTTTGCCCAAGTGTGATGTCACATCTTACTTTACTGAAGTAGTTTTACACAACACAGTTAGAGCTTGCAAGGCACTGGGGAGGTGTGGGGGAAACATGGAAGTCACCTCCAAGAAAACATTTCCTTGCTGCTGCCTTGCCAATGATAAACTCATGCTTTATCCTAGGCCTCATTTACATTTAACAGCTGCTCAAACCCTTAGTTCAGTTAAGGACATTTTTAAGCAGTTATAAGACACTGTGTGCTACCAATTAAAAACTGCTCTAATAATAGAAAAGTGGTTGTAACCACACTGAACAACTGCAAAACTTTTACTTTCTTATTGTGCTGCTAAAGCACTACTCTTTCTACAAAGATTAAACTTCCAGTATTTTGTAAGTTAGTTAAACATTTTTCCTTTACACGCTTTCTGGGGGGAAAAGAAATACGTATCAATGCCACTGCTAATAATCAGCTGGGAAGTTTCCATGAAATCAAAAGGGATTGAGACCTCTGGTGCCTCAACAGATCAAAGGTCTGCACTGACAGACCAGCTGCTGCAGAAGAAGTTACAAGAGCGGGTAACATGACAAGCTGAAGGTCCAGTCTCAGATGAGATGAAAGTTATAAGCCATTGCCCATCTGGTGCTCAACTGAGATCTGTAGGAGAACAAGAACTGAGCTGTTGTTCTTGAGAATGGAGAAATATAAACAAGATATCAGAAAAAGTTGCAGGAACATAGAGCATCAACCACAGAAGGCCCAAGGCCAACAGGCCTGGGTTTATCTATATTACTGTGTGGTGTTTACTCCCTTTCTTTGTCAGCAGTTGGCCTAGTGAAGTCACTTTTAATAGGTATTAAAGTCAGGACTTGGTGTGACACACCAAACACATCCAGATGCCTTGAAAAAGGATCCTCCCTTCCCAGATCAGGCTAACAGAGTCAAACAACTTAGCCACTCTGTGCTGGCAATCCCCAGGAAGCAGAGCATCTGATAAACTAGCAAAAAGTCTACAGGAATGCAAAGGTTCTTCCTACAGACCTAAAAAATCTGATTAGAAATAAATATAGCCAGTATCACAGAATCTCTACACCACCATTCAGCTAGCATGAAACTAAATGTTCAGCATTCAGCATTTTCTGTGCTGGGAATTTGGCAGACTACAGCCACCAGAGTAAGAGAAGCAGCACAACCCCTAATATAGGCAGGAAGCTCTTTGTAGCTGTGGAGCTCAGCGTCATGCCTGAGGCGGCAGAAGACCTGCCTGTGTGCACCAGGGGTTAGAGCAACTCAGTGACGCCTCTGTTGAAAGCAAAAAAAAGTACATAAAATCCTCCCTTACTTTCCCTAATCACACTCAACATCTTTTCCCACAAAACAGGTGATATAACTTGTATATTAAATCTCCTGAGTCCCAAACTAGGCTTGATCTTCAAATTACAGTGCATTTGCAAGCTGTGGTCATTCATACTGAATTTTATCTTTATTCACATCAATTTTGGTGCCCTCCCACACAGCCTGCAACTACCCACATGCTCCCATAGTAACAGGAGAGTCTGTACACTTTGTCTTACATACAAATAACTGTATCGATGAGAAAGTTATTTTTTTAAAGACAACTCAGAGGAAAAAAATAAAACCACATCTTTTTTCTAATGTCTTCAGGAAGATGAAGTTATGTATCGGGGGAGGGAACTAGCATAGTTCCTGTTTTCTGGTGGCCAGGGCAATAAAGGCTACAGTTATTTACTCAGCGTCCATCAACGACCACATCTCTAACGGTGGCCAGCCGGGCACCCGTGATACCACGTCCCTATGGTCAGCACGAGCAAAGGGTCAGCGCCGTGAGACTGGAGCCGCCGACCAATGTATGGGCACCCCAACTGCTCCTTCCTCCTCTTCCCCTCCGACAGGGCACCATACCCAGCCAGCGGAGCGGGAAAACACGCGGCCATCGGCTCATCACACCTGGCTTTTCTCCTCCTGCTTGGGGCTCTGCGCTGGCGGGGCCGGCGGCGCCGGCGAGGGCTGCGTCTCGACCTCAGCCCGCGAGTGCCTGGGGACAAGCGACTTGAGCGGCGCCATCCACTTCATCCACAGGTCCAGGTCGACGTCACCCCAGGGCAGAGAGGGGTTCTTCGCCGCCCGCCGCCTAAAGTCCTCGTCGTAGTTCATCCAGGAGGTGCCCCCGTAGGTGGCGTGCAGCTTGCGGATGGTGTCCAGGTACTTGAACATGGCTCCGCAGCGCGCCGGGTGCTTCTCGCACAGCACGCTGGCGTACACCAGGAAGGCTGAGACCCACTGGTCCAGCGTGTCCCCCGGGCGCGGGCCGTGCTCGGGGGCCAGCTCTGTGTGGAGCAAGGAAAAGAGGTCAATGAACTCCCCCCGCCAGATCCGCTCCTTGGTGGCCTTGGCCAGCTTGTAGCCCAGCGGCCGCCGCAGCCCCACGTAGGGGGTGGCCGGCGCCTCCGCCGCCGCCGCCGCCTCGCCCTGCCCCGCCGCCGCCT